>NC_134082.1:209441228-209741697 GCF_000715075.1 Nicotiana tabacum | reverse complement strand
GGAAACTGCTCCAAAAGAAATCAAAAAAGTAAAACAAATTACCTTCGGGGACAATTTTGAGAATTTGCATGACGTTTTTTATTATTATTTTGTCCGTAAATGCTCGCCTTGCTATAGTTAAAAATACAAAAATACATGTCGCATGCATGATACATTTAGGAATTAATTAACCATTATTTGGTTTTAAAAGCGAAAATCACAAAAAAATATGCATTTTATTCTACTTATTGTCATGGTAATTTTATTAAATGTTTTAATTTGTGCGATAATTGTTGTTAGGTGTTAATTAATATTTGTGTAGTTTAATTTTGGTTTTTAGGAATTTTTGTTTAATTATAAGAAGGAAAATATCGGATTTGGGCCAAAAATTCAACTGAAAATCAGGCCCAAACCAATACAATGACCCAGTCCAAAACCGGGTCTTCCAGGGACGCCCCCCAAACAACGCCGCATAGGGCGTTTGATCTGAGCCGTCCGTCCATTCTAATTTAATGATCCCATGGCCTTCCCCAGCACCCGACCCGTTTAAACCTTAGACCGACCCAATCTCATTTAATGTAGACGACGTCGTTTCCTACTACAAAATAGATCCTGACCATAGATCCAACTCGAACCAACGGCCAGGATCTAATCCCCTACCCCATATATAAACCCCTCATCACACCCCACGCCCCCTATCCGAACACCCTCCTTCCATCGTCTCTCTCAAGAGACAAACCTAACACCCCTTTTTCAAACCCTAGCCGCCACCCTTCACTCTCGCCATAAACCCAGCAACCACGACGCCGGTGACCACCAAAGTAATACCCCTGATGCACCCAACCACCCTGAACACAAATCCATTAGCCCTTTGCCTCGAATCATTCCCCATCGTCTCGAATCTTCGTTTGAAGGTTCGAGCAAAACCCCGATCTACACCAACCTACCCCAGATTCACACCGGTCACTACCCTGGCTTCACTCGTGACCAAATCAAGTTTGGTTTTGTCCGAATCTACCCACAAACCTTCAAGCCCCAAATCGGACTATTCAAACCCTAGAACACAAGAACTTTGGGAATCCGGCCAGTTTAAACGGAGGGTTGGGGTCTAATAGACCTTAATCGAAGTGTTCTCGGGTGAGAACACCTCAATTAAAGTATGTTCGACCTCAAATGTTCAAATCCAGTCAAAGCTTGGGTCGTTTGTTGTTGAGCTTCCAGAGTGAGTTTTCTTTTTCTTTTCTGTTTCTTGTTTGAATGTTGTTTAAGTTTGTTAACATGTTTAGTTAGTTTGTTAATATTTCTGATATGTTCTTTCAATTTCCTCCGTCTTTGTAAGACCTTTTTATTTGGTCGACGATTCTTCTGTTTATTGTTAAATACGTATGGTGATATACATACTCGATTTGATCAGTGTCGTCAAGTGTTCCATTCATGTTGTTCCTCTGTTTTGTGCAAAGTTGTCTGAAGCCATTTAGGGCCATGTTCGTATTATTTGTTTAATCGACTGATTGTTCTATGTTATAATTAGTATAGTCGATTAGATAAACGTCGTCGATTAGTTTTATAGGACTGAATGTTCAAATATTCTGATTCGTATAGCTTCATATGATTGATCGAACCATTGTCGTTTAGCTGATTGTTTGACATTATCTGTGAATGGTTTGTAGCTGCAGTGCAATAGCTAGAACTCTGTTTAGGGCAGTTTGAGTTTGAACTTCCAGAAGTTCAAATTTCAGGCTGCTGAAGCTTAGGTTAAAACAGTAATAACTAGGGGTAAAAAGGGGTAGTTTGGGGTTTGAAAAGATCAGAAAATGGTTAGTTTAAGTTGGGCTGACAGTAGGGTACTGAAGTATGATTAAACTAATACAATAGTGGGGAACAAAACTTGATAGCATGGGATGTTAGTTGAGTATTATAATAGGCCCATAACATTTGAGTAATAATAAAATGAATTGATGGGGGATTAGTTGGTTGTTGTCAGCTGCCCATACCATTTTGGGTACGAAACACCTGATAATGGGGTATGGGCAGAGTTGAGGGCTGAAGGGAACAAGGCAGTCTGGGGCTTGCCTATTTTTGCCTATAAATAGGCTCATTTAGAATAGAGTAAGGGTTGGACATCAGAAATTAAGAGAGGTAGAGTGTTAAAGCCAAACTTCTACATTAAAGAGTTTGAGGCTGCTTTTCTTGGGTGTTTGACAAAATCAAAAAATTACTGCTTTTGTGCACCAGTCTGCTGTGTTGGGATACTGCTGGGTTTCAGTTTAGTTTTCCTGGATTTCTTTACTTGTTGAACATTGTTTCAGTTGAGTGTCTTGGTTTTTCTGTTGGTTTGAAAGTTCATTGGTCTTCTGTTTTGGTTTAAACCTGTCATTGGTTCCTCCTACTGGTTATTATTGGATTTTCTTGTTGGGTTTGTTTTGGTTTTAAAAAATCTGTCTGCTGGGTTGTTTGATGCTGAGTGCTGCTTCTCTTGTTACTGCTGTTGTTGTGTATGCTACTGTTTCCACTTATCATTCCTCTTCTTCTCATGCTCTCCCAAATACCAGGTACACCACTGATACACTGATCAATGTAGGCTGAAATTTGAAGCATGAATACCAAGAAATGAAGAGTTGAAGTTATTTTGGATTCACTTTAGAAATATACTGAACATTAGTTGTATGTATGATAGTTCGCTTTCTCTAATATAACTATGTAGTTAGTTGTGATGTAACTGAACCTTTATACATATCATTTAGTTGGAGAACTCTATGTGTTGCTTATAATTAAAAGGGACTAATGTTGTAGTAGCCATGTTCTATTAGTTCATTATTGTTTGTCAAGAAGCATGTTAGGTACCCAATAGTTACTTCCTTAAACAAATGGCCTGTTTTTAAGTTGGTAGGAATATGGCTTGATTAGACAAGCAGTACATTACATTCCAGCCCCCCCCCTTATAAATGTCAAACATATACAAAATAGGTTAACTAGGCCCAATTGGAATAAGGACGGCCCAGGTCGAGTTTCACGTTATGCACATTGGGCCTGGGCCCGTAATATCTAAACGACTGCCCATATACGCGTTCATGTTCGGATCTTGCAAATCATATTCGGAACCCGACTATAACTAACTTGTAAGCATGTAAATAAAATTGGAGCGTTCTTGTTCATTCATTATTAGAGACAAACTCAGAAGAAAACATTGCCACTATAGGACGACCCTTTAAATAAAAAATAAGACGAGCCTCGCCAAATAAATCATACATCGCTGGGGCCCTCAATAAATACATAACCATTGACTAGACTTTGGATTTGGCCGTTTAGTGAAATTTTCACGACCTTTTTTCTAAAACAACAATACGTAGTTTCATTAGGACGCGCCTTAATTAATCTTACTTTCTTAAACTCGGGTGCACATTTATGTGACCCAAATCCAAATCTCAGCGGAGTCGAAATGTGTCTCTAATCACGGGTACATCGATTGTGACGTGGTTCGAGATGTGTGCCTATGACGTTGCAAATTCCTTTTAAAAAATAAGAATGAGATGAGCCTCGCCGAATAAAAATACAAAATTGCGGGGCCCTCAGTAAATATTTGCTTTAAAATTGCTTAGACTTCGGGATGGACCGTTTAGCAGAATTTCACGGCCCTACCTAAAGTAAATGATACGCTAGTCGCTTTAGGAGCGCCTTTAATAATTTAATTTTCTTAAACTCGGGTGCACATTTATGTGACCCAAATCCAAATCTCAACGGAGTCAAAGTGTGTCGACGACCACGGGTACATTGATTGTGACGCGGTTCGAGATACATTTTTACAACGTTGCAATTCCCTGTAATAATAATAATAATAATAATGAAAGCGATAAAGAGTTAAAATTTGCACATAAGTTCATATTTGTATAAAATCAGATAATCAAGCCGAATATGACAGTTGAGCGATCGTGCTAGAACCACTGAATAAAATCAGATAAACAAGCCGAATATGACAGTTAAGCGACCGTGCTAGAACCACGGAACTCGGGAATGCCTAACACATTCTCCCGGGTTAACAGAATTCCTTATCCGGATTTCTGGTTCGCGGACTGTAATACAGAGTCATTCTTTTCCTCGATTCGGGATTAAATTGGTGACTTGGGACACCCTAAATCTCCCAAGTGGCGACTCTGAAATAAATAAACAAATCCCGTTTCGATTGTCCTTTAATTGGAAAAAACTCTTTCACCCCTCGCGGGGGCGGAAAAAGGAGGTGTGACAGCTCTGGCGACTCCGCTGGGGAGCTAACCCAGAACCACTGGTTCAGGGTTAAGAATTCGAGCTTAGAATAATTATTATTATTTGGCTTTATTTATTATCTGATTTTATTACATGTTTTAGCCTAAATGTGCAAAATGTTGCTCTTACCGCTTTGATATTACTTGGACTATATATATAAACTGTGCCGAAACCTCTCTCTTCTCTCTCTTGAGGAGTGCACGCTGGTCGTGACTTCTTTCTGTTAGTGTCATATACCAAAAATAGAACGAGGATTCGGAGGAGTTGCAAAACCGAATGGCCCTTTGGTTACCGGTACACAGCTCCCATCCTCGGTTCGAGTTGTCCGCTCGGGTAAACCAGGTCTAGAACAAACACCTAGGTTTTAAAACTTCGTATAACGAAGTCTCATGCCGGATCCCTAGTAGGAATGCTTATTTGCATCATGTGCATTTGACTTAGGGGACTCAACACAGGGGTTGAGTCCGTCTAGGACTAGCAACCTGAAATGAAAAGACCATCCTGCTACATCCTGTTTGCTTTATGCATTTATTTGCTTCAGACTTGCATGCTGACCGGTTTCGAAAAATCTAGAATATTGAAAAATTGTGAAAAAAGAGTGAAGTAACAGTGTAGAGAGTTAATTGCCTATTTTAGAAAAATCAATGCCCAAATACTGTCGAAATTCTGCCGAAATTTTTGAAAAAAAAAATAATAGAAAATATTCTTTTTATATAGTTTGTTTCACTCAAAAAAAAGCAAAAGAAAAAAATAGAAAAAGAGTCTTTTATTTTTGGGTTTGGAAAATAGGTTGGTCCTTGTTTGTTACGAAAAAAAAGAAAAAAAAGAAAAAAAAAGAGTCTTTGTTTTGTCTTATTTTCAAAATAGAAGAGGAAAAATAGCTTGTCGTGTCATGAAAAATAATAAAAAAAAATGTCGCAGGGTGTGAGATACGTCAGTTTGGTTTATAGTCTCTGCCCGAACTACGCCAGTTTGATTCTCGCAAGGTGTGAGATACGTAGGCAACCCCCATCGGGTCCAACTTTCCTTTTTACAAAAATAGGCAAAAAATGTCAAAACCTCAATTTTTTCGTCATAAAGAAGTGAGGCGACTCCATTCTTGAAAAATGGCCGAATGTCCCTAGACAGACGCCGGAAGGCTGTTTTTGCAAGAACGCCGCTCTTGCTCATTTTTCTCAAGGGTTTCGTCCGGTTGGTAAAACACAACCTTTAAATCTGCTTCGAAGTGTTGAAAGGCCGTATTGACAAGACCGGAGTTTTATTTAAATGTGCGTCAATTTTGGTTTATTTTTTCTTTGAGTCCCACGAGTCCTAATCACCCCAAACCAACATGCAGAATGAGCACAGGTCCAAGTTTGCCGGTAACAGTAGGAGCAAGATCCCTTTGGAGTTGCGCTTGTGGTGGGAGGATTTGGAAAAGTCAGAGCAAGACAAGATCAAACTGCATCTGGGAGGTCTGACTAGTTTGTTGAATGTCAGGCCCAGGTGCGACATCATAAAGGCTTTGGTTACATTTTGGGACCCGGCCCACAATGTATTCCACTTCTCGGATTTTGAACTCACCCCAACCTTAGAAGAGGTAGCAGACTACATGGACGTCACTGAGGGGTTAAGGCACAAATATTTGATCGCTCCAAGAGCCGTAAATTCGCACAAGTTCATGGATCTACTGAAGATAAGCAAGGGAGTCTCGTACTCTGAATTGGATATGGGTTTTTCTACTCTGCAATTCACATACAAGAGGTATGGGCATATAGGAGGGTTCGATGATCCGGAAAGCGGTGTTTGCAGCAGAGGGAATCGGACAAAGTGGGATGAACATAGGCAGTTCGCCTTCATGGTAGCGTTCTTGGGCATTGTGGTGTTTCCTCGGAAGGATAGAAATATTGATTTAAAGGTGGCTAGAATCATCAAAGTTCTGATTACCAACAACAAAAGCACGCTTGCTCCTATGATAGTGTCCGAGATATACCGAGCTCTCACAGCCTGTAAAGCCGGGGCAGATTTCTTCGAAGGATGCAATTTGTTACTGCAGATGTGGATGATCGAGCACTTATGTCATCATCCTCAGTGTATGCGCTATATATCTACGAACGAAGGCTGCATCGAAGGATATAACCTGAGGGTTTCAGGGCTCAGATTACCGGAAGGGTTTGAAGACTGGGTATCCTATCTCCGTGCCATCACCGCAGTACAAATAGATTGGACATTGGGTTGGCTTCCTGTTGAAGAAATTGTGTATATGCCCGCCACTGGTCCTTACTTCCTCTTAATGGGACTCAGGGGTATTCAACCTTATGCTCCTTACCGGGTGATGAGACAATTGGGAAGATGTCAGGTGGTACACCCAGACGAAGATCTCAGTATTTATGCAGTCGAGGTTAGAAACAACGGCCAATTTCATGAAAAGACAGTTCGTTATATATGGAGCGAATGCCAGTATTTGCCGGCGAATACTCGAGTGTGTGACCTATCCAGAGGTGAAGTCTCACCTGCTTATCTCGCTTGGCATAGAAAGAAGAGCACTGCGAGAGACGAATCAGAACGGCCAACCAAGAGACCTCACCTCCAAGATTTTGTTGAGTCATCGCAAGAACAATGGGGCTGGCTTGCGAAAGAAGAAAACTACAGGGCAGAAATAGGCAAGCTGAAACAACAGATTAAGGACCTGGAATTTGAAAACGATGTGCAAGTTGTTGCTGACAAAGGGGAAAAGAATAAGTTGGCCCAAGAAAACAAGGCCCTGAGAGCCCGAATCCGCCAAGACAGAAAGAATGCCGGTGACCAACAGAAATATCGGTCCAATGAGAGATTGATAGCAGAGCTGAGGAGCCAGATCAGCAAAAGCCGAGAGGACTTGGAGAGATCTGAAGCTTGCATAGCGAGAATGCGGGTCAGATGGGCAAAAGGTGTAATGGCCCGGAGGAAGCATCTGCAACAAGTCATAAGGGATTCTGAAATAAGCATCGGACTATTAAGAGAAACGAACTCCACTCTTCAGGAGCGGATCTTTAAACAAGCTCGAGATGCCCAAGCTGACAGAAGGCGTTGTTATGATATGATGGCCAGAATGGAAAAACAAATGGAGAGATTCCAGGATTGACTCGCCGACAATGCTCATGCACTGGGACTAAAAAACCGGCGAATAGAGCAATTATTCAGGGAAAGGGACAACATCCGAGGTAGGATTGACGAGATTGGGCATTACATCTACATGAGATGCCTAGCATGTGAGCAAATACCTCATGACACCCTTCTTGCCTCCATCATGGGCTACGTCCACCGGATCATGAATGAGTTGAAAAGCTTACGAAGAGGTCTCACACCAAAGCCCGCGGAAAGGCCGAACGATGCCTCGCGAGCACCTAAGTTGAAATCCTTAATGTATCCCTAGTCCGAGTCTTGTTTGTTGACTTTATGGGTCTGTTATCTTCCCATATGTTGTCTTTTTCTTTTTATCGAGTCAGGTTAAGAATTTTGGAGTCTGTACTATTGCTGTTCTTTGTTTAAAATAAGTAGTTTGTAATATGCAAATTTTGGTGATAAATTGAATGATTCCAAAAGAATGTCGCGTCTTTACTTTGTGGCAGAACTACGCCCGGTCTGATTTACGCGAGGATGAGATACGTAGGCAATACACATAAGATTCGACCGCCACTAAAAGAAAAGAAAAAGAAAAAAAGAAGAAAGAAAGAAAAAGGAAAAAAGAAATGAATAATAGAGAGAAAAACGGGGGGTTCCCAAAACACTTTAAAGGCATAAATAAAGCAAGTCGGGATGACGCATGCGGTTGAAGCAAAAACATGTTAGAAATGGTTAACTGCTTAGGAGCATTGCATCCCCAACGTGCTATTAATCTGTTAAACTCTAACGCTAACAAGTTTGTTGTTTTTCGCAAATACTAGACAGTTAGTTGTTAAAGCGTTCTGGCAACACATCCTTATCAAACCAGATCCAAGGGACCTGTACCAATAATCATGACTACTTCAGAAAATAGTGTCGAGGAAGAAAGGCCAGTAAGCCAGTTGTTGAAAGAGGCAATGGAGAAGATAGAGAGGATAGGATTGGAGATGAATACGATGCAGTTAGCCTTGGCTAAAGTACAAAAGAGCCCTGAGTCACTAGGGCATATGCCGGAATACCCTCACTCTGGCCCTTCAATGAGCCTCCCGAATCACCGCTATTATCAGGAGAGAAGCCCCTATGATTCCCAAGCTCCACCACCCCATCAACATCTCCCAACACCAAATGTTCCCACTTTTATGGGACCCACACCAGCCACACTGCAAAGATCAACTAGTGAGCCGTTGTTTCAGGCTCACGATGCGCAGTACTATCCCCCTGAGCCCACATTCAATGCACCAGAACCCTATACCTATAATCCACACTTGGAAGTCCCGGCGGAGATTGAAAAACCGGTTAAGGTTCCAGAGCAGGATGAGGTAATGAGGAAGTTCAAGAGCCTGGAGAAATCCTTCAGGAGCATGCATGGATTGGGCAACCAGGTCAGCGTGGCCTACAAGGATCTATGCCCTTTTCCGGACGTCCAACTCCCGGCAGGGTTCAAAATGCCCAAGTTTGACTTATACGAAGGGCACGGTGATCCTATGGCACATTTACGGGTTTTTTTGCAGCAACATGAGAGGCGCAGGCGGCAAAAATGAGCTACTGATAGCTTATTTTGGTCAAAGCTTAAGTGGATCAGCATTGGAATGGTACACCAGACAAGATCCCAGCAGATGGTACACTTGGGATGATCTAGCACAGGCTTTCGCAGGTCACTTTCAATACAATCTCGAGATAGTCCCTGACCATCTCATATTACTAAGGACCGAAAAGAAGCCTGGGGAAAGTTTTTGCGAGTTTGGTTTCCGCTGGAGAGAACAGGCAGCCAGGGTTGATCCTCCCATGAGAGAGGGAGAAATGGTGGACTACTTCCTGCAAACGCTGGATCCAACTTACTTTGGTCACTTGGTGACGACGGTTGGAAAATCCTTCAATGAAGTAGTAAAGATAGGGGTCATGATAGAGGAGGGACTGAGGTCCGATAAAATCCTGAATTACTCAGCGCTCAAGGCAACGACCCAGGCTATTCAGAGCGGCACGGGAGGTGCGCTGGGAAGGAAGAAGAAAGAAGAAGTCGCCACGGTTGAGACAGGCGGTTGGTCCAGGTCCGGCAATCCATACTACAACCAACCCAGACCCCACAAGCCAAATTATCCATACAGCCCGCCACAACACTACTATCCACCTCAAGAACCACATTTCTCCGTGCACCAAGCCCAAACATACACTCAGCCTCTGGTTCGCCCGCAATGGCGCGCGCCGTCTCCCCAAAATGCATATGCACCTCCACAGAACGCATACCCTCCACCACAAAATGCCTATCCTCCACCAAGGGCATACAGGAACCCTCCAGGGGCGGGCTTTCGAGGAAATCAAGCTGCTAGAAATGACAGGCTACAGAGACGGAGAGCCTTTACCGAGTTGGGAGAGACCTATACCGCATTGTTCCACAAATTGAGGCAGCTAGGTTTGGTGAGTCCTGTCGAGCCTAGGGGGCCGAACCCCCCACCCCAAAATCTGGACCGATCGGTAAGCTGTGAGTACTGCTCAGGAATGCTAGGGCATGATACCGAAAAATGTTGGAGGTTGAGGCATGCAATACAAGATCTTATTGATGCCAACAAGATCGAGGTCTAGACGTCGGAGGCACCCAACATCAACCAGAACCCATTGCCAGTACACCACGAAGCTTACATGATCGAGCTGGTGTACAAGGGAGGAGAGCCGAGGAAACCCTCACCGACGGTGATGATGATCCATGCCGCTCCGAAAGAAGAATCGATCTGTAGGGAAGAAGGGGTACAGTTGAAGGGGGAAGATGTCAAGCCAGTGGTGATATTAGGGAAGAATCCGTCCACTGCAACAAAGAAACCAGAGCCAGCCAAATTGGTAGTATCGGGAACATCATCCACACCCGTAGTTGTTGTGAAAGGGGTCTGCAGGGAACTGGTCACCATAAAGCCGGTAGTCCAATTTCCAGTGATTGATAGCAAGGCCGTGCCTTGGAAGTACGAAAAGGCAGTGGTAATGTACAAAGGAAAGCAAGTGGAGGAGGATAGTTGTGAGGCGCATGGACTAACTCGGTCGGGACGGTGTTTCGCTCTCGTGGAGTTGAGAAGGTCCAACCCAGCAGTAACAAAGAAACCCATGTCAGAAGAAGAGGCAGAGGAGTTCTTGAAAAAGATGAAAGTGTAGGATTACTCCGTGGTCGAACAATTGAAGAAAACACTGACCCAGATCTCGTTGTTATCACTACTGATCCATTCGGATGAACATCGCCGGGCCCTGATGAAGATACTGAATGAAGCTCATGTGCCCAATGAAATTTTAGTAAACCACCTTGAAACGATTGCCAACAAAATTTTTGAGGTAAACAGGGTAACGTTCTCTGATGATGATCTGCCAGTGGAAGGCACGGAACATAATAAAGCTCTCTACTTGACGGTCGAATGTGAAGATTTGGCAGTTACTGGGGCGTTGGTGGATAACGGTTCAAGTGCCAATATTTGTCCATTATCCACCCTGAACCAGTTGAAGATTGACCATGGTAGAATCCACAAGAACAGCATTTGCGTCCGAGGATTTGACGGAAGTGGAACGGCCACCGTGGGGGATATTGTACTCGAGTTGACTATCGGCCCGGTTAAGTTTACTATGGAGTTCCAGGTATTGGATGTCGCGGTATCTTATAACCTTTTGTTGGGACGACCGTGGATCCATGCGGCCAAAGCGGTGTCATCCACCTTGCATCAAATGGTCAAGTTCGAATGGGACAGACAAGATATCGTGCTTCATGGGGAAGACACTGCGTGCACCATGGGAGGCGCAATTATGCCCTTCATAGAAACCAACGATGACAAAGGTCCCTGGGTTTACCAAATTTTGGACGCAGTGTCAGTAAACAAGATTCCCGAGGGTGAAAGCATTCCCCACCCCAGGGTAGCTTCCACAACTGTCATGATGGTTTCAGAGATGCTGGGTAATGGGTTTGTGCCAGGAAAAGGCCTGGGGGCTGAGCTTCAAGGGATTGTTCAACCTGTCTCCTTGCCCAAAAATTTAGAGACATTTGAATTGGGGTTCAAACCTACTGCGGCAGATGTAAAGCGAGCGCGGAAAATGAAGAAGAGAGTTTGGGTTCTTTCCAAACCAATTCCGCGTCTCTCCAGATCCTTTATTAAAGCAAGTTCCAAGGGGTCACCGGTCCCAAAATTTCTCGGACCATTGATCGGGATGGACGGGGATCTAAATCAAAGCTTCGAAAGGCTGTTCACTGATGTCCATATAATAGAAGTTGGAGAGGGTTCCAGCAGAGCAGACGTACAGTTTGTGGGGCCTAAGGCCGACACCAACAATTGGACGGTTACTCCTCTTCCTACACTGGGGGAGTCCTGGTAGTAGGCTTTGATTTTTCTTTCTTGTTTTTCGGATTATTCCAGGGTGTAATCCAAATCTCATTTTATTTTGTAAAGTGTGAACCCTGTTATCCCGCATTTTTAATAAAATTCTCTTTTCTTGTCTCATTTTAATTTTGTTTTGTTCTTTTCTCTTTTTGAATAGTTCTCTTTTTACTGGTTCTAATGACATGGCATGCACAATGGATCTTCAACCTAGTCTAATAAATCAATCTGACTTCGGCTTAATTATACACGAGATCGGTAATAATGATGAGTCTGAATATGACGAGGATGAAGCCTTCGAAAAAATAAACCGAGAATTATGCCAGTTCGAAGAGAAACCCAAGCCTAATCTGAATGACACCGAAGCTGTAAATCTAGGGGATGCAGATAATGTCAGAGAAACCAAAATTAGCATCCACATTGAGCCAAACATCAGGGAGGAATTAATCAAAGCCCTCATTGAGTTCAAAGATGTTTTTGCGTGGTCATATGAGGATATGCCGGGATTAAGCACTGATCTAGTGGTTCACAAATTGCCCACTGACCCGGCATACCCTCCGGTCAAGCAAAAACTGAGGAAGTTTAAGACGGATATGAGTGTGAAGATCAAAGAAGAAGTGACCAAACAGCTGCAGGCAAAAGTTATTCGGGTCACTCGATATCCCGATTGGTTGGCCAATGTGGTACCGGTGCCGAAGAAGGATGGGAAAATCAGGGTATGTGTCGACTACCGCAATCTCAACAAGGCAAGTCCTAAGTATAATTTTCCATTGCCCTACATCCATATCTTGATCGATAATTGCGCTGGGCGCGAGATCGGATCCTTTGTGGACTGCTATGCAGGGTATCATCATATCTTAATGGACGAAGAAGATGCGGAAAAGACGGCTTTCATTACGCCATGGGGAACTTGCTGCTACCGGGTAATGCCATTCGGATTGAAGAATGCTGGGGAAACGTACACAAGAGCAATGACTACTGTGTTTCATGACATGATACACAAAGAAATTGAAGTGTACGTAGATGATGTGATTATAAAGTCTTGGCGTCAGGAAGATCATGTAGCAGACCTAAGGAGGTTCTTTCAAAGACTTCGAAGGTATGATATTAAGCTCAACCCGGCCAAATGTGCCTTCGGGGTTCCATCAGGAAAGCTGTTAGGATTCATCATCAGTCGACGGGGTATTGAGTTGGACCCATCCAAGATCAAATCCATCCAAGATTTGCCACCGCCAAAGAACAAAACGGAGGTAATGAATCTGTTGGGAAGACTAAACTATATCAGCAGGTTCATCGCTCAACTCACGGCGACTTATGAACCCATATTTCGGCTACTGAAGAAAGATGTTGCGATAGACTGGACGACGGAGTGTCAAGAAGCCTTCGACCAGATTAAAGGATATTTGTCAAATCCACCTGTGTTGGTCCCACCTGAGCCGGGAAGACCGTTAATTCTTTATCTGACGGTCCTGGAGAATTCGTTTGGCTGCGTGTTGGGGCAACATGACATTACAGGAAGGAAGGAGCGGGCCATTTATTATCTTAGCAAGAAGTTTACAGTATATGAGGTCAAGTACACTCAACTCGAGAGGACATGTTGTGCCCTCACTTGGGTGGCTCAGAAGTTGAAGCACTATTTGTCCTCATATACTACTTATCTCATATCCCGTTTGGATCCATTAAAGTACATTTTCCAGAAACCTATGCCTACAGGGAGGTTAGCAAAATGGCAAATCTTGCTCACAGATTTTGATATCGTCTATGTGACGAGGGCGGCCATGAAAGCCCAAGCGCTGGCCGATCACTTGGCTGAGAATCCTGTTGATGAAGAATACGAGCCATTGAGGACGTATTTTCTGGACGAGGAAGTAATGCATATAGGTGAGCTGGAATTACCCGAGGAACCAAGTTGGAAGCTTTTCTTTGATGGAGCCGCAAACGCGAAAGGGGTTGGAATAGGAGCGGTACTCATTTCTGAAACAGGACGTCACTATCATGTTACAGTTCAGCTACGTTTCTATTGTACCAACAACATGGCCGAGTATGAAGCATGCATTTTGGGTCTGCGACTAGCTGCAGACATGGATGTCCAGGACGTTCTGGTCTTGGGAGACTCGGACCTCTTGGTGCATCAGATTCAGGGTGAGTGGGAAACATGGGATTTGAAACTCATACCATATCGACAATGTCTGCACGATCTGAGCAAGCGATTTCGATCAGTGGAATTCAGACACATCCCAAGAGTTTATAATGAGGTTGTCGATGCATTGGCCACCTTAGCATCAATGTTACACCACCCCGACAAAATGTATGTTGACCCATTGCACATTCAGGTTCGTGATCAGCATGCTTATTGCAACGTGGTAGAGGAGGAAGTGGATGGCGAGCCATGGTTTTATGACATAAAGGAGTACCTCAAGATGGAGATATATCCAAAGCAAGCCACCGGAGACCAAAAAAGATCCATTCGGCATTTGTCAAATGGTTTCTTCCTCAGTGGATGAGTGTTGTACAGAAGAACCCCAGACTTGGGATTGCTAAGATGTATAGACGCCGGTCAAGCCACGACAGTTATGGCAGAGGTGCATGCTGGAGTCTGTGGGCCACATATGAGCGGATACGTATTGGCAAAGAAGATTCTTCGAGCAGGGTACTATTGGCTCACTATAGAGCATGATTGTATCAATTTCATGAGGAAATGCCATCAATGTCAGATACACGGAGATCTGATTCATTCTCCGCCGACAGAATTGCATACAATGTCAGCGCCATGGCCATTTGTCGCATGGGGCATGGATGTCATTGGGCCTATTGAGCCGGCAGCGACCAACGGCCATAGGTTCATTCTGGTGACCATCGATTACTTCACCAAGTGGGTGGAAGCTAAAACTTTCAAATCGGTAACCAAGAAGGCAGTGGTGGATTTTGTTCACTCCCATATCATCTGCAGATTTGGGATCCCGAAGGTGATCATCATGGACAACGGTGCTAATCTTAACAGTAGTTTGATGAAATAAGTATGTCAACAGTTCAAGATTACACATCGTAATTCCACCCCGTATTGTCCCAAGGCGAATGGTGCAGTTGAAGCAGCCAATAACAACATCAAGAAGATATTGAGGAAAATGGTAGAAGGATCTAGAAAATGGCATGAGAAATTACCCTTTGCCTTGTTGGGTTATCACACTACAGTCCGGACTTCCGTAGGTGCAACTCCTTATTTACTGGTATACGGAACTGAAGTAGTAATACCAGCAGAGGTCGAAATTCCGTCCCTCCGAATTATCGCTGAAGCCGGGATTGACGACGATGAATGGGTCAAAGCTCGACTGGAGCAGTTGAACTTAATAGATGAAAAAAGATTGGTAGCAGTGTGTCATGGCCAGTTGTATCAGAAGAGAATGGCAAGGGCATACAATAAGAAGGTGCGCCCCAGAAAATTTGAAGTAGGGCAACAAGTATTGAAACGGATCCTCCCACATCAGATCGAAGCAAAAGGCAAGTTCGCCCCAAATTGGCAAGGGCCTTATGTCGTGACCAGAGTGTTGTCCAGCGGCGCTTTATGTCTAACAAATATCGAAGGAAGATGCGTCGACATGGCTATCAATTCTGATGCAGTCAAAAGATATTATGCGTAATTTCTTTGATTATGATAATTATTGGTTCGTTTGTTTGTACTTGGTACTTATTGGATAATGAAATGACAGAGGCAATTCTTTCTTCTATCCAAACACTTTTAACCTTCGCTTCCCCCTTTGCGCCTTATTTATTCTTTCATACCCCTCTTTTGGAGTCACTAATGAAAAAATATATGAAAAAAAAGAGAAAAAGGAAAAGAAAAATGAAAACAAGATAAAGGTCATAAGAAAAACAGAGGAACCGTGGGAACTATGTTTGACCTGATTCCTCAAAGAGGATACGTAGGCGCCTCATGGCTCGGTCATAGTGTGCATAGTGTGCATAGTTCGGCATAGTGTAACAAAAAAAATAAATCCCCCAAGCAAGAAAGTTGGGGCCGAAGTTATGTTTTAAAGTTTCAAAAAAGGTTTGATTCCAAGAATTGTAGTGTTTCACCCATCAAAGTTATTTTGAATTTTTGATAGCCTTTCTTTTAGCCCCACACCAAAACCAACATCGATGTCCAAAAAGACCTCCCGATCAATATCCGAAAGGTGCCAAGTCAGGCAAATAAAAGCCGAGAATAATACACTGATCCCCAGCAAAGAAGAGGATCATAAACTGGAAATGAATTGATAGCCGAAAAGAATCTTCAGAAGAGAGAGTCATATCGGCAGCACTCCAATCCCCCGCTGAAAAAATAAAATAAAATGAGAGAGTCTTATCGGTGAAAACCTTGACAAGCACCATAAGGCGACGAAAGATGAGAGAAATAAAACGAGAGAGTCTTATTGGTGAAAACATTCACAGGCACCATAAGGTGATGGGAGCTGAGAGAAAGGAGAGAGTCTTATTAGTGAAAACCCCTCGAATGGCACTATAAGGCGATAATATAGATTGGCAAAAAGGATCCGCATTTGCGAAGAGATGGGCACCTATTTATCCCCAGCAAGTGAGGCCATCAGGAAGATTGATTGATAGACTGGGTCGATTAATCCGTAATGCACGACATGATCGTTGGGACCAGTCATACCGTCCAGATAAGTTCTTTCCTTTTCTTCTCCCCCAACATTTGTTCAGAAAGATTTTTCTCTTTTTCTATCTTTTCATTTCTTTGTCTAAAAAACTTTTTCCAGAAATTTGTTTCGAGAATGATTTTTCAGAGTTTACTACCAGGGGCCAAAATGGTACAAAGCAAAATGCAAAGGGGACAGGCCAAAGTCAAGGCAATAAGACAAAAGGCGTTTGTTGCAAAACCAAATGACAAACTGGCCTAGAAAGTTAAGGGGAACATGAAGAAAAGCGGGAAACGGCGGTTGAGGGACTTATGAACCAAGTTCCAAGAAGATCCCCAGCAGAACTTCGATAGATCACTAACCAAGGTCCAAGGAGGTCAGACAACACAGAAAGGGGGAAGGAGGAAGAGAGAATTAATCCGCAGCAAGATAACCCCAACAGTCCTATCCTCCATAACGTTATACCCAGGTGATAACATTTTATGCCCTGCAGTGCTGGGAGAAAATAAACTTTTAAGGGAGTAGGTTTGGAGTTGAAGAGGACTCCCATAGCATGTTTTGAAACAAGAGAGCGGGGAAGGAATAAATGGAAAACCATCCCCAGCAGAAATACCATCCCCAGTAGACATATCATCCCCAGCAAGCGACTTTATCCCCAACCAATTTTTGGAGCTCAGAGCAAGGGAAAGCGAAAGGAAAAATCACCCCCAGCAGGAGTGACACGGTCACTCACCATGTTAAAACTAACAAAAATTTCTTTGATTGCTACAGGAAAATGAAGGTTGATGATGGCAGAAAGACATGCCACAAGGAAGGTCACCAAAACCGGGGCAGAAAATTTTCTGCCGTTGTCAAAATTTTCTCGGAGGAACGAGGAGACAAATTCAAATATTTTTATGTCTTAGACAAACAGGCGCCCACCTGTATAACAAGAGGAATACTTTTCAGTCTTTACATTTCATGTCCTAGGTCGCCCACCAGTATAAAGGTCGCCCACCAGTATAACGAGGAAATACATTTCTGTTTTTCATTTCATGTCCTAGGTCGCCCACCAGTATAACGAGGGAATACATTTCTGTTTTTCATTTCATGTCCTAGGTCGCCCACCAGTATAACGAGGGAATACATTTCTGTTTTTCATTTCATGTCCTAGGTCGCCCACCAGTATAACGAGGGAATAGATTTCTGTTTTTCATTTCATGTCCTAGGTCGCCCACCAGTATAACGAGGGAATACATTTCTGTTTTTCATTTCATGTCCTAGGTCGCCCACCAGTATAATGAGGGAATACATTTCTATTTTTCATTTTCATGTCCTAGGCGCCCACCAGTATAACGAGGGAATACATTTCATACTTTTGCATTCAGGCGCCCACCTGTATAACGAGAGGAATACTTTTCAGTCTTATACTTCATGTCTTGAAATCAGTAACCCACCGGAAGGCAGAAGGTTACAACAACAAAAAAAAATCCCCGGCATAACAAATTTCGATGAAGAGAGCCGTATCCCCGGAGGAACCACCGAAAAGCTTAATGAAGGAAGCCATGTCCCCAGCGGACCAAACTAGACAGTGAGAATTGGTATTCAGAGTAGCAAAAGGTTGGTGTCACCCCCATCAGTTTTCGGAAGAAAGCAGCACCGGAATAGACGCAGCCGACAAGAAAGCAAGGCGTCCAGAACAAATGGAAGATAGATGGGATCTTGTAATCCATTATCTAGCCTAGCTTCTTGACTTTTCTTTTAAGCACGATGTAATAAGGAGATCGGTAAGTAGTAGTAACAGCATGCAGCAGCAGTAACAGCAAATTGCAGTCTCATGGTAGTCCCAGCTACCAACACTTCCCGAACTACGTTAACCTGATTCCCTTCTAGCCAGGGATATGTAGGAAACCTTTGAAGCAAAGGTTCGGTTAAATCTTTTTCAAAACAAAATGCTTCACACGGAGTCTTCCAACGAGCAAAGTCGCTCGTGTCTGCTCACTTTATCTTTGCACGAAAGCTCTTTGTGCTTTCGGACAAAGAGGGGCAGCTGTGAGCACGTGATTTTTGCTTCGCGGAAACCGCTCCAAAAGAAATCGAAAAAGTAAAACAAATTACCTTCGGGGACAATTTTGAGAATTTGCGTGACGTTTTTTATTATTATTTTGTCCGTAAATGCTCGCCTTGCTATAGTTAAAAATACAAAAATACATGTCGCATGCATGATACATTTAGGAATTAACTAACCATTATTTGGTTTTAAAAGCGAAAATCACAAAAAAAATATGCATTTTATTCTACTTATTGTCATGGTAATTTTATTAAATGTTTTAATTCATGCGATAATTGTTGTTAGGTGTTAATTAATATTTGTGTAGTTTAATTTTGGTTTTTAGGAATTTTTGTTTAATTATAAGAAGGAAAATATCGGATTTGGGCCAAAAATTCAACTGAAAGTCAGGCCCAAACCAATACAATGACCCAGTCCAAAACCAGGTCTTCCAGGGACGCCCCCCAAATGACGCCGCATAGGGCGTTTGATCTAAGCCGTCCGTCCATTCTAATCTAACGATCTCATGGCCTTCCCTATCACCCGACCCATTTAAACCTTAGACCGACCCAGTCTCATTTAGTGGAGACGATGTCGTTTCCTACTACAAAATAGATCCTGGCCATAGATCCAACTCGATCCAACGGCCAGGATCTAATCCCCTACCCCATATATAAACCCCTCATCACACCCCACGCCCCTTATCCGAACACCCCCTTCCATCGTCTCTCTCAAGAGACAAACCTAACACCCCTTTTTCAAACCCTAGCCGCCACCCTTCACCCTCGCCGTAAACCCGGCAACCACGACGTCGGTGACCACCAAAGTAATACCCCTAATGCACCCAACCACCCTGAACACGAATCCATTAGCCATTTGCCTCGAATCATTCCCCATCGTCTCGAATCTTCGTTTGAAGGTTCGAGCAAAACCCCGATCTACACCAACCTACCCCAGATTCACATCGGTCACTACCCTGGCTTCACTCGTGACCAAATCAAGTTTGGTTTGGTCTGAATCTACCCACAAACCTTCAAGCCCCAAATCGGACTATTCAAACCCTAGAACACAAGAACTTTAGGAATCCGACCAGTTTAAATGGAGGGTTGGGGTCTAATAGACCTTAATCGAAGTGTTCTCGATTGAGAACACCTCGATTAAAGTCTGTTCGACCTCAAATGGTCAAATCCAGTCAAAGCTTGGGTCGTTTGTTGTTGAGCTTCCAGAGTGAGTTTTCTTTTTCTTTTCTGTTTCTTGTTTGAATGTTGTTTGAGTTTGTTAACATGTTTAGTTAGTTTGTTGATATTTCTGATATGTTCTTTCAATTTCCTTCGTCTTTGTAAGACCTTTTTATTTGGTCGACAATTCTTCTGTTTATTGTTAAATACGTATGGTGATATACATACTCGATTTGATCAGTGTCGTCAAGTGTTCCATTCATGTTGTTCCTCTGTTTTGTGCAAAGTTGTCTGAAGCCATTTGGGGCCTTGTTCGTATTATTTGTTTAATCGACTGATTGTTCTATGTTATAATTAGTATAGTCGATTATATAAACGTCGTCGATTAGTTTTATAGGACTGAATGTTCAAATATTCTGATTCATATAGCTTCATATGATTGATCGAACCATTGTCGTTTAGCTGATTGTTTGACATTATCTGTGAATGGTTTGTAGCTGCAGTGCAATATCTAGAACTCTGTTTAGGGCAGTTTGAGTTTGAACTTCCAGAAGTTCAAATTTCAGGCTGCTGAAGCTTAGGTTAAAACAATAATAACCAGGGGTAAAAAGGGGTAGTTTGGGGTTTGAAAAGATCAGAAAATGGTTAGTTTAAGTTGGGCTGACAGTAGGGTACTGAAGTATGATTAAACTAATACAATAGTGGGGAACAAAACTTGATAGCATGGGATGTTAGTTGAGTATTATAATAGGCCCATAACATTTGAGTAATAATAAAATGAATTGATGGGGGATTAGTTGGTTGTTGTCAGCTGCCCATACCATTTTGGGCACGAAACACCTGATAATGGGGTATGGGCAGAGTTGAGGGCTGAAGGGAACAAGGCAGCCTGGGGCTTGCCTATTTTTGCCTATAAATAGGCTCATTTAGAATAGATTAAGGGTTGGACATCAGAAATTGAGAGAGGTAGAGTGTTAAAGCCAAACTTCTATATTAAAGAGTTTGAGGCTGCTTTTCTTGGGTGTTTGACAAAATCAGAAAATTACTGCTTTCGTGCACCAGTCTGTTGTGTTGGGATACTGCTGGGTTTCAGTTTAGTTTTCCTGGATTTCTTTACTTGTTGAACACTATTTCAGTTGAGTGTCTTGGTTTTTCTGTTGGTTTGAAAGTTCACTGGTCTTCTGTTTTGGTTTAAACCTGTCGCTGGTTCCTCCTACTTGTTATTATTGGATTTTCCTGTTGGGTTTGTTTTGGTTTTAAAAAATCTGTCTGCTGGGTTGTTTGCTGCTGAGTGCTGCTTCTCTTGTTGCTGTTGTTGCTGTGTATGCTACTGTTTCCACTGATCATTCCTCTTCTTCTCTTGCTCTCCCAAATAACAGGTACACCACTGATATACTGATCAATGTAGGCTGAAATTTGAAGCATGAATACCAAGAAATGAAGAGTTGAAGTTATTTTGGATTCACTTTAGAAATATACTGAACATTAGTTGTATGTATGATAGTTCGCTTTCTCTAATAGAACTATGTAGTTAGCTGTGATGTAACTGAACCTTTATACATATCATTTAGTTGGAGAACTCTATGTGTTGCTTATAATTAATAGGGACTAATGTTGTAGTAGCCATGCTCTATTAGTTCATTATTGTTTATCAAGAAGCATATTAGGTACCCAATGGTTACTTCCTTAAACAAATGGCCTGTTTTTAAATTGGTAGGAATATTGCTTGATTAGACAAGCAGTACTTTACATTTCAGCCCCCTTATAAATGTCAAACATATACAAAATAGGTTAACTAGGCCCAATTGGAATAAGGATGGCCCAGGTCGAGTTTCACGTTATGCACATTGGGCCCGGGCCCGTAATATCTAAACGACTGCCCATATACGCGTTCATGTTCGGATCTTGCAAATCATATTCGGAACCCGACTATAACTAACTTGTAAGCATGTAAATAAAGTTGGAGCGTTCTTCTTCTTTCATTAGAGACAAACTCAGTAGAAAACATTGCCACTATAGGACGACCCTTTAAATAAAAAATGAGACGAGCCTCGCCAAATAAATCATACATCGTTGGGGCCCTCAATAAATATATAACCATTGACTAGACTTTGGATTTGGCCGTTTAGTGAAATTTTCACGGCTTTTTTTCTATAACAACAATACGTAGTTTCATTAGGACGCGCCTTAATTAATCTTACTTTCTTAAACTCGGGTGCACATTTATGTGACCCAAATCCAAATCTCAGCGGAGTCGAAATGTGTCTCTAATCATGGGTACATCGATTGTGACGTGGTTCGAGATGCGTGCCTATGACATTGCAAATTCCTTTTAAAAAATAAGAATGAGATGAGCCTCGCCGAATAAAAATACAAAATTGCGGGGCCCTCAGTAAATATTTTCTTTAAAATTTCTTAGACTTCGGGATGGACCGTTTAGCAGAATTTCACGGCCCTACCTAAAGTAAATGATACGCTAGTTGCTTTAGGCGCGCCTTTAATAATTTAATTTTCTTAAACTCGGGTGCACATTTATGTGACCCAAATCCAAATCTCAACGGAGTCAAAGTGTGTCGACGACCACGGGTACATTGATTGTGACGCGGTTCTAGATACATTTTCACAACGTTGCAATTCCCTGTAAAATAATAATAATAATAATAATAATGAAAGCGGTAAAGAGTTTAAATCTGCACATAAGTCCATACTTGTATAAAATCAGATAAACAAGCCGAATATGACAGTTAAGCAACCGTGCTAGAACCACGGAACTCGGGAATGCCTAACACCTTCTCCCGGGTTAACAGAATTCCTTATCCGGATTTCTGGTTCGCGGACTGTAATACAGAGTCATTTTTTTCCTCGATTCGGGATTAAATTGTTGACTTGGGACACCCTAAATCTCCCAAGTGGCGACTCTGAAATAAATAAACAAATCCCGTTTCGATTGTCCTTTAATTGGAAAAAACTCCTTCACCCCTCGCAGGGGCGGAAAAAGGAGGTGTGACAGCTCTGGCGACTCTGCTGGTAGCAGTTCTCCGTTCATTTTCTGGAGAAGTATGTGCCACAGTCTCACAGAGAGCAGATGCGCAGGTAGTTTGAGTGGTTGCGTCAGGGAGAGATGACTGTAAAACAGTATGAAATGAGGTTCTCTGAGTTAGCTCGTCATGCTATTTGGTTGGTTCCGACAGATAGATAGAGGATTAGGAGGTTTGTTGATGGTCTCACTTATCAGCTTCGTATTCTCATGACCATAGAGAGGGTGATTGGTGCTACCTTTGAGGAGGTTGTAATCATTGCTCGGGAGATTAAGTCTGTTTATTGCTAGGAGCAAGAGGAGAGGGAGTCCAAGAGGCCTCGAGGATCTGGTAGTTATAGTGGTGCTCCTTCGAGAGGTTAGTTTCAGCACGACAGAGGCCATCCATTCAGACATGCTCAGCCAGCTCGCCTAGGTTATTATGAGGCGTCATCGGGTCATAGTTATCACAGTTCTCGTCAGGTCCAGTCATCACTTAGTGCCCTTCCAGCTTAGAGTTCGTCCCGTGCTCCATCAGTTCAGGGCTCCTCTATGCCAGGTGCATCTGTTAGTCATTCAGGTGCTAGGGGTTCCCTTCAGTCCCCTTCTCCAGCACCCAGGAGTTGCTATGAGTGTGGAGAGATGGGTCATATATGGAGGCAGTGCCCTCATCGTCTTGCGAGTTTATCTTAGCAGAGGAATCAGCCATCGGCTTCGGTGCCAATTACTTCACCACCACATGCCCAGCCAGCTAGAGGTGTAGGTCAGTCAGCTAGTGGTCGCTCTGGAGGGAGGTCGATCAAGGTAACAGTTAAGAACAAGTATCCTTTGCCTCGCATTGGTGATTTATTCGACCAGCTTCAGGAGCGAGACTGTTCTCCAAGGTTGATCTTCGTTCAGGTTATCACCAGTTGAAAATGAGGGACTCGGATATTCTTAAGATAGCTTTCAGGATCCGATATTGTTATTATAAGTTCTTGGTGATGTCTTTTGGGCTGACTAATGTCCCAGCAGCATTCATACATTTGATGAACAACGTGTTCCAGCCTTATCTCGACTCATTTGTCATAGTCTTCATTGATGATATTCTGGTATATTCGCATAGTTAGGAGGAGCACGCTGAGCATTTAAGAGTTGTGTTGCAGAGATTGAGGGAGGAGAAGCTATATGCAAAATTCTCCAAGTGTGAGTTCTAGCTCAATTCGGTGTCTTTCTTGGGGCACGTAATGTCCAGTGGGGGTATCCAAGTTGATCAGAAGAAGATAGAGGCGGTTCAGAGTTATCCTAGACCGTCCTCAGCCATAGAGATTTGTAGTTTTCTTTGTTTGGCAGGCTATTATCGCCGGTTTGTTCAGGGATTCTCATCTATCGCATCGCCCTTGACCAAGTTGACTCAGAAGGGTGCTTCATTTGTATGGTCGGATGAGTGTGAAGAGAGCTTTCAAAAGCTCAAGACAGCCTTGATCATAGCTCCAGTGTTAGTTTTGCCATCACCTTCAGGTTCATATATCGTGTATTGTGATGCTTCAAGAAGTGGTATTGGTTGTGTATAGATGTAGGAGGGTAGAGTTATTGTTTATGCTTCTCGTCAGTTGAAACTCCATGAGCAGTACTACCCCATTCATGATTTGAAGTTGGTTTCCATAGTTCAGGCATTGAAGATTTGGAGACATTACTTGTATGATGTGTCTTGTGAGGTGTTTACTGATAATCGTAGCCTCCAGCACTTGTTCAAGCAGAAGGATCTTAATTTGAGGCAACGGAGATGGTTGGAGTTGCTAAAGGATTACGATATCACTATGTTGTACCACCCGGGGAAGGCCAATGTGGTAGCCGATGCTTTGAGCCGAAAGGCGGTGAGTATGGGTAGTTTGGCATACATTCTAGTTGGGGAGAGACCTCTTGCAGTTGATGTTCAGGCCTTAGCCAATCGGTTTGTGAGGTTGGATATTTCAAAGCCCAGTCGGGTATTAGCTTGTGTGGTTTCTCGATCTTCCTTATATGATCGCATCAGAGAGTGCCGGTATGATGATCCGCATTTGCTTGTCCTTAAGGACAGAGTTTAGCACGATGATGCTAGAGATGTGACTATTGACGATGATGGGGTGTTGAGGATGTAGGGCCCAATTTGTGTGCCTAATATAAATGGGCTTCGGGAGTTGATTCTGGAAGAGGCCCAAAGCTCGCGGTATTCCATTCATTCGGGTTCCGCAAGGATGTATCAAAATTTGAGGCAGCATTATTGGTGGATAAGAATGAACAAAGACATTGTAGGATTTGTAGCTCGGTGTCTCAATTGTCAGCAGGTGAAATATGAGCATCAGAGACCGGGTGGCTTGCTACAGCGGATGGATATTCTAGAGTGGAAGTGGGAGCGGGTCATAATTGACTTTGTAGTTGGACTTCCATGGAATTTGAAAAAGTTCGATGCTATTTGGGTGATTGTGGATCGGTTGACCAAGTCCGCGCACTTCATTCCTGTGTGTAATACTTATTCTTCAGAACGGTTGGCAGAGATCTATATACAGGAGATTTTTTTTGCATGGTGTCCCAGTTTCCATTATTTCAGATAGGGTCACTCAGTTTACTTCACAGTTTTGGAGGTCTGTGCAACGAGAATTGGGTACTCAGGTTGAGTTGAGCATAGATTTTCACCCTCAGACGGATGGGCAGTCCGAGCACACTATTCAGATATTGGAGGACATGCTACATGTTTGTGTTATTGATTTCGAAGGGTCATGGGATCAGTTTCTACCTCTTGCAGAATTTGCTTATAACAACATCTACCAGTCAAGTATTCAGATGGCCCCATATGAGGCTTTGTATGGGAGGCGGTGTAAATCTCCAGTTGGTTGGTTCGAGCTAGTTGACACTAGGATATTGGGGACAGACTTGGTGCAGGATGATTAAGAAAAGGTGAAGGTAATTCATGAGAGGCTTCGTACAGCGCAGTCGAGATAAAAGAGTTATGCTGACAGGAAGATCTAGGATGTGTCCTACATGGTTGGAGAGAAGGTTCTGTTGAAGGTTTCGCCCATGAAGGGTGTCATGAGATTTGGGAAGAAGGGTAAATTGAGTCCTCGGTTCATTGGGCCTTTCGAGTGTGCATCCGGTATTTCATGTTTCTATGCTCTAGCAGTATATAAGGGATCCGTCTCATGTTCTGGATTTCAGTACAGTTTAGTTGGATGGTGATTTGACTTATGATGTGGAGCCAGCAGCTATTTTGGAGCGTCAGGTTCGAAAATTGAGATCAAAGGATATAGCTTTAGTGAAAGTGCAGTGAAAAGGTCGGCCTGTGGAAGAGGCTACCTGAGAGACTGAGCGAGAGATGCGGAGCAGATATCCTCACATGTTTGAGGCTTCAAGTATGTTTCTTGACTCGTTCGAGGACGAACATTAGTTTAAGTTGGGAAGGATGTGATGACCCGGCCAGTCGTCTCATGAATTACCACTCTATTTTACCCATCTCTGCTTCTTATTTCTTTGTCTATCGGTTTTATGTGTGATTTGGTTAGTTGGCTCAGGTTCGGAAAGGATTTGATAAGGCTTGAGACACTTAGTCTCTTTTGAGGAAGCTTAAGTTGAAAAAGTCAATCGGATGTTGATTTATGTATTAGAGGGCTCGGATGTGAGTTCTGATGGTTCACATAGCTTTGGAAGGTAATTTGAAACTCAGGAGTGTGATCGGAATGAGTTTTAGAAGTTCGGAGTAGATTTAGGCTTGAATTGGTGAAGTTGGTATTTTGGCGATTTTCGGGTGATAGGTGAGATTTTGATATCGGGGTCGTAATGGAATTTCGAGAGTTGTAGTAGTTTCGTGGTGTCATTTGGGATGTGTGTGCAAAGTTTCAAGTCATTCGGACGTGGTTTGGTTGGGTTTTTGATCAAAAGCGGAATTCGGAAGATTTTAGAGACTTAGGCTTGAATTCGATGTGTTTTGGTTGATTCAATGTTGTTTGAGGTGTTTTGAATATTGGTACAAGTTTGAATAAGGTTATGGGTTAAGTTTGTATTTTTGGTTGAGGTCCCGGGGGCCTCGGGGTGATTTCGAATGGTTGACGGAGAGATTGGGAGTTTGGTGAATGCTGCATATTTGCTGTTTCTGTTTTTTCTGCACCTAAGGATTGGGGACCGCAGGTGCAATGCCGTTAATGCAGAAGATTGGTCGCAGAAGCGAATTTAGGCTGGAGCCGTAGAAGCGGTTCAGGAGCCGTACATGCGATGGCGCATGTGCGGACAATGCATCGCCGATGCGGTTTTGGTGACTTAAGTGAGGACCGTAGATGTGGTGGTCTTGACCGTAGAAGCAATACCGCAGAAGCGGGAATTTGGCTGCAGATGCGAAATCCCTGGGCCAGAAAGTATAAATTGTTTCCTTCGCGATTTTGAGCTATTCCGCCATTTTAAGTCGGCTTTTGAGCTTTTTGGATGGTTTTGAAGAATGATTTCAAGAGAACTTCATTGAGGTAAGGATTTTGGATCTAAAACACGTTCCTAAGGTATTATTCTACATATTAGAGCTATAATTAATGGAATTTAAGGGTTAAAATTGGGGAAACTATGGCTTTGTATTGTAGACCTAGACTTGAGGATTTGAGGGACCATTTATGGTCGGATTTTGGTACTTTTGATATGTATGAACTCATGGGGAGATGAGGAATCTATTGGTGTGAATTTTATCTAATTCGAGACGTGGGCCCAGGGATCAGGTTTTGGTAATTTTGGGATTTATGCTATAAATTGATTATTTTCGCTTGGGCTTCGTTCCCTTAGCATATATTGACGTCGTGATTCTGATTTTAGTTAGATTCGACGTGACTAGAGGCCGATTCGAAGGGCAAAGACGTCGCGGGCTAGATTTGGACTAGATTGAGGTGAGTAATGATTGTAAATGATGTTCTGAGGGTATAAAACCCCGGATTTACACATTGTGGTGCTATATTGAGGTGACGTACACGCTAGATAACGAGCGTGAGGTCGTGCACTATTTGGGATTGTGACTTAGTCCGTCCCGAATGACTATTTTACCTCGTAATTGACCAAAAACTATTTGCTATCATCATGTTTTGGGCGGAATACCATATTTGGGCTTCGTGCCAACTATTTAAACCCTTAGGGGATTTTTATTGATATTTCCTCATTGTTTTAACTTTATACTTGAACTCAGTCATGCTATATTCTACTGTTTTTCATAACTCAGCCATGTTTACTCTACTTTAACACTTAAATGATGTTTTAAATGATATTTTGGGTTGAGCACTATGTTTTATTGTTGCCCGAGTGGCTGTGAGGTTATGACTGAATAAGGCCGAGGACCTATGTTGTGAGGAAACACTGATTATGATTATGAGGTCGAGGGCATGAGATTTACACGCCACGAGATGGCTTGTTGATATGAGGCCGATATCCTAGTGATGATGCCACGAGATGGCTTGATATTGTGCTTGGGCCGTAAGGGGCCCCTCCAGGAGTCTGCACACCCTAATGAGTGCGGGTACCCATTGTGACGTGAGATATAGCCCGAGGGGCTGGTATTGTTGACATTGTGCCCGAGGGGCAATCCTTTATGTGCTTACCTATCTTATTTTTCTATCATTTACCTGCTTAATTGTTAAAAAGGCATTTCATGAAGTTTGAACTGTTTAAAAATGACTTTACACATTATCATTGTTTCACTATTTCTACTAGTTTTACTGCTTCATTATAGCCTGTAATGTGCCTTACGTGTTTTCATATCTCTCAGTCGTTTATTTATGATTATTACTCACTGAGTTGGAGTACTCACTTTACTCCCTGCACCCCGTGTGCAGATTCAAGCGTTGCTGATCCTGTCAGCGCGAGTTGAGAGCTCCCGGCAGACTTCGGAGTCCACGAGGTAGCTGCTTGGCGTCCAGAGTCCCATGTTTCTCCCCCTTTATCTCATTTCTATCTCTTTATCAATTATTCTAAAATAGTTTAGTAGGCATTTCAAACTTGTAGCGTATTGATAGATGCTCATGACTAGTTACATCATGTTTAAGAGTAAATTCTTATTGTTTAATTGCTTAAAACTGAATTGGAAATGTGTCGGTTGGCCTTGTCTTCACGAGAGGCGCCATCATGACCAGGTCCGGGTTTAGGGTCATGACAAGTTGGTATTAGAGCCTAGGTTACATAGGTCTCACGAGTCATGAGCAGGTTAAGTGGAGTCTTGCGGATCGGTACAGAGACGTCTGTATTTATCTTCGAGAGACTGCAAAACCTTTAGGAAAATCTTCATATTCTTGAAATTCTTGTCGTGCGAATTTGTTGATCCGGGTACTAAACTTCTGTCATTCTATTCTCTCATAGATGGTGAGGACACGCGCTACCGGCCAGGATGGACGACCACCAGTTGTGGACACTAGAGGCCGAGGATGCGGTCGTGGTTGTGGTAGGGGCAGAGGTGTGGCCTGCACAGCAGCTAAGGCAGCACCTGCAGATCCACTAGCTGCCCCAGTTCATGATCAGGTCCCAGTTATGGATGCTCCAGCAGCACCAACTCAGGCACCAACTGTGCCCATTGTGATTCCGGGTCTTCAGGAGGCCTTGGCTTAGATCTTATCAGTTTGCACTGGCCTAGCTCAGGCGGTCTCAGTTTCTATAGCCGCAGCTACTTCTCAGGCCAAGGGAGGCAATCAGAATCCCCGCACCCGCACACCTGAGCAGGTCTTGCAGGGACTTCAGACGCTGGGGGCACATCTAGCCCAGCCGGTTGCAGCTGCTCAAGACTATGTAGTTCCTTCCATGCTAGAGGACGAGCAGCATAGGTTGGAAAGGTTTGGTAGACTTCAGCCTCCGACTTTCATTGGTGTAGAGGGCGAGGATGCCTAGGGTTTCTTGGATAAATGTTATAGGATGCTTCGTACAGCGGGTATTCTGGAGACCAGTGGGGTCGCTTTCACTACTTATCAGTTTTCTGGAGCTGCCTTCACTTGGTGGGAGACTTTTGAGAGGCGTAGGCCTGTTGGTGCAGCACCCCTTACCTGGCAGCAGTTCTCCGTTCTCTTTTTGGATAAGTATGTGCCGCAGTCTCACATAGAGGAGCTGCGCATGTAGTTTGAGTGGTTGCGTCAGGGAGAGATGACTATAAAATAGTATGAGATGAGGTTCTCTGAGTTAGCTCGTCATGCTATTTGGTTGGTTCCGACAGATAGATAGAGGATTAGGAGGTTTGTTGATGGCCTCACTTATCAGCTTCGTATTCTCATGACCATGGAGAGGGTGATTGGTGCTACCTTTTAGGAGGTTGTAATCATTGCTCGGGAGATTGAGTCTGTTTATCGCCAGGAGTGAGAGGAGAGGGAGGCCAAGAGGCCTCGAGGATCTGGTAGTTATAGTGGTGCTCCTTCGAGACGTTAGTTTCAGCACGACAGAAGCCATTCATTCATACATGCTCAGCCAGCTCGCCTAGGTTATTATGGGACGTCATCGGGTCATAGTTATCACAGTTCTCGTCAGGGCCAGTCATCACTTAGTGCCCTTCCAGCTCAGAGTTCGTCCCGTGCTCCATCAGTTCAGGGCTCCTCTATTCCAGGTGCATCTGCTAGTCATTCTGGTGTTAGGGGTTCCCTTCATTCCCCTTCTCCAGCACCCAGGAATTGCTATGAGTGTGGAGAGATGGGTTGTATGTGGAGGCAGTGCCCTCGTCGTCTTGCGAGTTTATCTTAGTAGAGGAATCAGCCATCGGCTTCAGTGCCAATTACTTCACTACCACCTGCCCAGCCAGCTAGAGGTGCAGGTCAGTCAACTAGTGGACACTCTGGAGGGGAGGTCGATCAGGTGGCGGTCAGGCGCGTTTCTATGCACTTCCAGCTAGACCTGAGTGCTGCTTCTCTTGTTGCTGTTGTTGCTGTGTATGCTACTGTTTCCACAGATCATTCCTCTTCTTCTCTTGCTCTCCCAAATAACAGGTACACCACTGATATACTGATCAATGTAGGCTGAAATTTGAAGCATGAATACCAAGAAATGAAGAGTTGAAGTTATTTTGGATTCACTTTAGAAATATACTGAACATTAGTTGTATGTATGATAGTTCGCTTTCTCTAATAGAACTATGTAGTTAGCTGTGATGTAACTGAACCTTTATACATATCATTTAGTTGAAGAACTCTATGTGTTGCTTATAATTAAAAGGGACTAATGTTGTAGTAGCCATGTTCTATTAGTTCATTATTGTTTGTCAAGAAGCATGTTAGGTACCCAATAGTTACTTCCTTAAACAAATGGCCTGTTTTTAAGTTGGTAGGAATATGGCTTGATTAGACAAGCAGTACATTACTTTACATTTCAGCCCCCTTATAAATGTCAAACATATACAAAATAGGTTAACTAGGCCCAATTGGAATAAGGATGGCCCAGGTCGAGTTTCACGTTATGCACATTGGGCCTGGGCCCGTAATATCTAAACGACTGCCCATATACGCGTTCATGTTCGGATCTTGCAAATCATATTCGGAACCCGACTATAACTAACTTGTAAGCATGTAAATAAAGTTGGAGCGTTCTTCTTCTTTCATTATTAGAGACAAACTCAATTGAAAACATTGCCACTATAGGACGACCCTTTAAATAAAAAATGAGACGAGCCTCGCCAAATAATTCATACATCGTTGGGGCCCTCAATAAATATATAACCATTGACTAGACTTTGGATTTGGCCGTTTAGTGAAATTTTCACGGCTTTTTTTCTATAACAACAATACGTAGTTTCATTAGGACGCGCCTTAATTAATCTTACTTTCTTAAACTCGGGTGCACATTTATGTGACCCAAATCCAAATCTCAGCGGAGTCGAAATGTGTCTCTAATCATGGGTACATCGATTGTGACGTGGTTCGAGATGCGTGCCTATGACGTTGCAAATTCCTTTTAAAAAATAAGAATGAGATGAGCCTCGCCGAATAAAAATACAAAATTGCGGGGCCCTCAGTAAATATTTGCTTTAAAATTGCTTAGACTTCGGGATGGACCGTTTAGCAGAATTTCACGGCCCTACCTAAAGTAAATGATACGCTAGTCGCTTTAGGAGCGCCTTTAATAATTTAATTTTCTTAAACTCGGGTGCACATTTATGTGACCCAAATCCAAATCTCAACGGAGTCAAAGTGTGTCGACGACCACGAGTACATTGATTGTGACGCGGTTCGAGATACATTTTCACAACGTTGCAATTCCCTGTAAAATAATAATAATAATAATAATAATAATAATAATAATGAAAGCGGTAAAGAGTTTAAATCTGCACATAAGTCCATACTTGTATAAAATCAGATAAATAAGCCGAATATGACAGTTAAGCTACCGTGCTAGAACCACGGAACTCGGGAATGCCTAACACCTTCTCCCGGGTTAACAGAATTCCTTATCCGGATTTCTGGTTCGCGGACTGTAATACAGAGATATTCTTTTCCTCGATTCGGGATTAAATTGTTGACTTGGGACACCCTAAATCTCCTAAGTGGCGACTCTGAAATAAATAAACAAATTCCGTTTCGATTGTCCTTTAATTGGAAAAAAAACTCCTTCACCCCTCGCAGGGGCGGAAAAAGGAGGTGTGACAGGTGCAACACCCCTTACCTGGTAGCAGTTCTCCGTTCATTTTCTGGAGAAGTATGTGCCACAGTCTCGCAGAGAGCAGATGCGCAGGTAGTTTGAGTGGTTGCGTCAGGGAGAGATGACTGTAAAACAGTATGAGATGAGGTTCTCTGAGTTAGCTCGTCATGCTATTTGGTTGGTTCCGACAGATAGATAGAGGATTAGTTGGTTTGTTGATGGTCTCACTTATCAGCTTCGTATTCTCTTGACCATGGAGAGGGTGATTGGTGCTACCTTTGAGGAGGTTGTAATCATTGCTCGGGAGATTGAGTCTGTTTATCGGATGTGAGTTCTGATGGTTCGGATAACTTCGGAAGGTGATTTGAGACTTAGGAGCGTGATCGGAATGAGTTTTGGAAGTTCGGAGTAGATTTAGGCTTGAATTGGTGAAGTTGGTATTTTGGCGATTTCTGGGTGATAGGTGAGATTTTGATATAGGGGTCGGAATGGAATTCCGAGAGTTGTAGTAGTTCTGTGGTGTCATTTGGGATGTGTGTGCAAAGTTTCAGGTCATTCGGACGTGGTTTGGTTGGTTTTTTTATCAAAAGTGGAATTCGGAAGATTTTGGAGACTTAGGCTTGAATTCGATGTGTTTTGGTTGATTCGATGATGTTTGAGGTGTTTTAAAGATTGGTACAAGTTTGAATAAGGTTATGGGTTAAGTTTGTATTTTTGGTTGAGGTCCTGGAGGCCTCGGGGTGATTTCGAATGGTTGACGGAGAGATTGGGAGTTTGGTGAATGCTGCAGATTTGCTGTTTCTGTTGTTTTCGCACCTGCGGATTGGGGACCGCAGGTGCAACGCCGCAAATGCGGAAGATTGGTCGCAGAAGCGGATTTAGGCTGGAGCCGCAGAAGCGGTTCAGGAGCCGCACATGCGATGGCGCATGTGCGGGCAATGCATCGCCGATGCGTTTTGGTGACTTAAGTGAGGACCGTAGATGTGGTGGTCTTGACCGTAGAAGCTGTACCGCAGAAGTGGGAATTTGGCTGCAGATGCGAAATCCCTGGGCCAGAAAGTATAAATTATTTCCTTCGCGATTTTTGAGCTATTCCACCATTTTAAGTCGGCTTTGGAGCTTTTTGAAGGGTTTTGAAAAATGATTTCAAGAGAACTTCATTGAGGTAAGGATTTTGGACCTAAAACACCTTCCTAAGGTATTATTTTACAGATTAGAGCTATAATTAATGGAATTTAAGGGTTAAAATTGGGGAAACTAGGGCTTTGTATTGGATACCTAGACTTGAGGATTTGAGGGACCAATTATGGTCGGATTTTGGTACTTTTGATATGTATGAACTCATGGAGAGATGAGGAATCTATTGATGTGAATTTTATCGAATTCGAGACGTGGGCCTGGGGGTCAGGTTTTGGTAATTTCGAAATTTATGCTATAAATTGATTATTTTCGCTTGGGCTTCGTTCCCTTAGCATATTTTGACGTCGTGATATTTTGGTTAGATTCGACGTTAGTGGAGGCCGATTCGAAGGGCAAAGGCATCGCAGGCTAGATTTGGACCGAATTGTGGTGAGTAATGATTGTAAATGATATCCTGAGGGTATGAAACCCCGGATTTACACATCGTGGTGCTATATTGAGGTGACGCACACGCTAGATGACGAGCGTGAGGTCGTGCGCTATTTGGGGTTATGACTTAGTCCGTCCCGAATGACTATTTTACCTTGTATTTGACTAAAAACTATTTGCTATCATCATGTTTTGGTCGGAATGCCATATTTGGGCCTCGTGCCAACTATCTAAACCCTTAGGGGATTTTTATTGATATTTCCTCATTGTTTTGACTTTATACTTGAACTCAGTCATGCTATATTCTACTGTTTTTCATAACTCATCCAAGTTTACTCTGCTTTAACACTTAAATGATGTTTTAAATGATATTTTGGGCTGAGCACTATGTTTTACTGTTGCCCGAGTGGCTGTGAAGTTCTGACTGAGTAAGGCCGAGGACCTATGTTGTGAGAAAACACTGATTATGATTATGAGGCCAAGGGCATGAGATTTACACGCCATGAGATGTCTTGTTGATATGAGGCCTAGAGCCTAGTGATGATGCCACGAGATGGCTTGATATTGCGCTTGGGTCGTAAGGGGCCCCTTCAGGAGTCTGCACACCCCTAGTGAGCGCGAGTACCCATTGTGATGTGAGATATAGCCCGAGGGGCTGGTATTGTTGACATTGTGCCTGAGGGGCAATATTTTATGTACTTATCTATCTTATTTGTCTGTCATTTACCTGCTTAATTGTTAAAAAGGCATTTCATGAAGTTTGAACTGAATTAAAAATGACTTTACACATTATCACTGTTTCACTGTTTCTACTGGTTTTACTGCTTCACTATAGCCTGTAATGTGCCTTACGTGTTTTCATATCTCTCAGTCGTTTATTTATGATTATTACTCACTAAGTTGGAGTATTCACTTTACTCCCTGCACCCTGTGTGCAGATTCAGGCGTTGTTGATCCTGTTAGCGCGAGTTGAGAGCTTCCGGCAGACTTCGGAGTCCACGAGGTAGCTGCTTGGCATCCGCAGTCCCGCGTTTCTCCCCCTTTATCTCATTTCTATCTCTTTATCAGTTATTCTGTAATAGTTTAGTAGGCATTTCAGACTTGTAGTGTATTGATAGATGCTCATGACTAGTGACACCCCGATATCGGGTTGTGTTGGGTTTATCTTCCGCAATTGTACTGTCACTGCTTACTTTTGGATTTATGTCATGTTTAACACTAAACGCTTATTGTTTAATTGCTTAAAATAGAATTGGAAATGTGTCGACTTGCCTAGTCTTCACGAGAGGCGCCATCACGATCGGGTCTGGGTTTAGTGTCGTGACACCAATTTTGTCCTGTCTTTCCTTCAATTAATTTCTTTGTGTTTCTCGATCTTTAATACCTTGGACAAGTTATTTTATATAGTTCTTGATTTTCAATAATTTTGCTTAAAATAATGCTATATTAATATTATAAAATATATAAATATTAGATTTTGTATGTTTAAAGTATTAAATTTTTAGTCCAAGTTATTATTATAAATAAGCCCAAAGAAATTAATTTAAAGAAGGAAAAATCCTACTAATTTCGGCCAACCCATCCTCTTTCATTAGCCCACTCTCCAATAGTCCAGACTAACCCAATTAGCCATCACACAATTCCCATGGACCCAATACCAAGCCCAAATATCATTCCTAAAAGAACTTAAAGACTAAACTAGGTTTTCTTCTCATTGCCAGCAACTAGGGGTGTTCAAAACCGAACCAAAATCGAAAACCGAACCGAAATCGAACCGCAACCGAAGCTTAATGGCTTGTTGGTATCGGGTTAATGGTTTAACGGATAGGGAACAGATTGAAATTTTTTTATTAACAGCTTATGGGTTTGGGGGCGGATTATTCAATTTTCTTAACGGATAATCCGTTAACCCGTTAAGATATATATATATATATATATATATATATATATATATATATATATATATATATATATATATATATATGATTTGGACAACTAGTGCAATCTGGAAAGAGCTATGATGACGTCCAGTGGCTAGCTTTGTAAGAATATATTTTTAGGCTTGCAGAAATAAGAAGATTTTGCAATAGTAAATGCGAATCGCAGTGGATTTGTATATCAGAATGAATTAAGTGATTAATATACTTTTTTGTTAATGGCCGATTTTAGCACAATTAAATGTGTTCGCTTTGATTTTTTGTTGTTTTTATATTTTTATCTGTTAACTTTCTGTTTCCTTTTGCCCTTTCCTCTGCTCCTTTTCCCCGGATCCAAGTGTCTGTTCATTGTCTGTATCCCAACAGTATAAGAAACGCAGCTTAGTCTAACATCTCGTAGTCGGTGTGCGATTTGTTCCAAGCTAAACCTCTTCTATTTGCAACAAAACAATTAATGCACACAATATAGATTGAATTAGGTCCATAAGCCGTCTGATAACCGCTCGATAAGAGCTAAACCGATATCAATCCGTCCGATATCTTATCGGGTGGCTAGCGGATTAATACATTTAAAAGCCAATAACTGATAAGTCAAACCGTTAAGAGTAAATAACCGCCCAATCCACCCGATAAGCAGTCCTACCAGCAACGTCTTCTTCCCCCTTTTTGCAAACTTCACCATGGCAGACTATTCCCTCAGAATTGTTCCTCCATTTTTGTGAAACTCCGTACCCTCTCTCTCTCTCTCTCTTCATTGCATTTCTCCTGCCCTTTCCTGATACAAGATTAAGTCAACACTAGAGGCCAAAGAACCTTTGAAATCTCTGAGAAGGCAGAAATAGCAGAGATTCAAACAGCTCTTTTTCGGACTTCACACTCAACCCATGACCTTTCTCTGCCAACGAAATTTGGAATTTCAAATTCAAATCAAAACCCTAGATTAGTGTTTTTCACCTATAAATACATTCTAAAGTCTCAGCCGAAAGATATCTTGGGAATCCCGAAAAACTCAATTTATATCATACTCCATTTTTCTTTTAATCTCAAACTTTATAATCTGTGGAAAACTTTTCAATATTGAGTCTCCAGTTTTACATTCTCGAAACGAAGGAGTGGTAGATCTGAGCCCTCAAAGTCCTAGTTCACTGCCCCACAACAGTAAATAGAATCTTAATTCGAGACTCTCGCAGTGGGATCTCATAGAGACTCAACGCTACCACCACCATATGGAGTCATTGCATATCATCTTCCTTAGAGCACCGGATAGCTAGAAAAACAAGTGAAACGCTTGGGGATGCTTATGGCGTCTTTCATTTCTTTTCCTTATCATTCATGCTATTTACTTTACCTGTGCGATTTCGGTTTATCTCTAACTTCTGAGATTATATGTTAAAGTTTGTATTAGCATGGTGTAATTAGTTGTGTAGAATCTTTACTTTTTACTACCGATAATTGCAACTATCTAATCACATAAAACACAACCTTTAGATATAACAATTTATTTTTCTTTTTCGAATGACGCTTTCAAAGACTTTTCTAATGATATTGAAGTAGACTTTAGTAAACACAAGATGTTTAAGTCCAGCTGAGTAGTTCTCTAAAAGTACATATGAAGGCTTTTCCTAAGACTTAACCTTTTTGAAGAACGATTCTATGGCTATTGGGTTTATTAAAGGACTCTTTGAGGTTTAAGCGCTTTTCTAGAAGAAATTGGCCAACATTAACGTCAAATGCTATCTTCCATCAAAATTCTATTTAGGTATATTATGTATTAATTTTGAAACAAAGGGTATATTATCTAGCCTATCTTCTATTTGGATTTGCCTTATATAATTAACCTAAGTTTGGACGGTAACTGTAATTAACGGATCATGTAGGGTGCTTTGATAACCTTCCCTATAGGATTAGTTAGAATCCGTACTCATAATATTTAAGTTAAGGCCATAAAAATAGACTTAAATTTTTAAGGTGTCCTAATTCACCCTTCATCAATTAGGTGGCAACTCTTTTTAAACCTCGGTGTTTTCAATAGGTTATACTCTAATTTGACTCGTGTTAAAATGGAGTATAACATATGGTAGGGATCCCAAAAAACAAGGTAAGAAAGGTAGGGAACAACGGCCTCACGCAAAAAGATTTGTCTAAGCAATCTCAAAGAGATTTTCAATAAGTCAATACCAAGATTTGATATGTCAATATGCAGTAATTCAAATATCTGAGTGAAGGTACTAGTTCTTTGTGGAAATGGAAGTGTGGCTTGTCTAGCCATGGGGCAAATAGAATAGGTGAAAGGTTGTTTAGGTGAGAAATTCACAAGTATGTAGGATATTCCTCTCATTTTGACAAAGGAAACGTGATCAAGCCTATTATGCCACAAAAGATTTACATCATACTTATCAAACACAGTTGAAGAGTCATTCTTATTATTGTGAATGAAAGTATTTATATTTGGTGAATGAGTATGTGAATGAGCAGGACTTTTGAAGTCTCTGCTATTTACACTAGCACAAGAAGAATGATTGCAACAAGAAACTAACACATTAACATTTGAAATAGTACTTTTACCCTTTAGACACCTAGAACATAGATAGTATAGTCCTTCCTTGTTACTACCAATCACTGGAGGCTTTTTCACTGAAGGGACCTGCAACAGATATAGTGCATCGGTAAAGAACACAATACACCTAAGATGCACTACAAGTGAATGGACAGAAATTAGGTTGTACTTGAAAGATGGAACATATAGGACTTTGTGTAAGGTAATTTCAGGACTGAGTATCACATCTCCAAGGTCAAGCACTTTTACCCTATATCCATTTGGTAAACTTATCAGTAGAGGATATGGTAGTGTTATGATATTACTAAGTGCAGTTTTATTAAAGGTCATATGGTTAGATGCTCCTAAGTCTGTGATCCAAAAGTCAGTTTTTAATTCAAATTATTTGCATGATGGTTTGTCAAAATCAATAGTAGAAGTGCAGACTACAATACCTGCAAAGTTGATAGCACCATTAGTGATATTCGCATTACTGGGAGATCCTTCTGTGTTGCTTGTCTAGAAATGTTGCAGCAAATTCATTATCTACCCATATTGTTCTTTTGCCAAGCTAAAATTTTGATTCTCATCATACTGGGTTGGATTATCTTCCTTCTCATGGAGTAGATCAGTTGGGACTCCATGTACATTTGGCACAACTCCTTTTCCTCTATTGAACTAGTGATTTTGAATTTGACTTGAATTGTTACCCTAATCGAATTGTTGAGTGCTAGTGCGATTAAAGCTTTAAATGTTGTATGAATTGTTTTGGGAATATCTATTGTAGCTTATAACACTTGTTCTTAGTGTGGCCTGGCCTTTTGCAATAATTACATAATGGTCGAGCCCTATCATTCGTAGTGTAATGTGTTTTGAAATTCCTAGGTTCGAGTGGAGTATGATGTTGTGAAGATGTGGCATTCACGTGTAGTGAAGTAGACTCGAGGTTTAGTTGATTGTTTGGTCTGAATTATCTTTGCTTCTCCTCTTGTATTAGCAGATAGAAGGCATGCGCTAAGGATGACAGAGGTTTCATCATCAAAATGCATCCTCACACTATTGTTAGACTTCATTTAGGCCTATAAAAACTAAATGAGTTGTCGATCATGTTCTGCCTTATGTATAGTCTCCTTTGATCCACACATGCAAACACAACTATACTGAGATATAGCACTCAAGGTGTTTGGTTCTTCCCACAATCTGTTTCATTCGTGCATAGTAGGCAGTAATGTCTAAGGAGCCCTGAACAAGGTTGTTGATCTCTTTTTGGATCTGATGCAGCTTTGCCCTATTTATTTGATCATATCGATCTTCTAGTTCCCTCTATAGCTCGACCGAATCATTGACATACTCAACCCTGTCAGAATTCTCCTTTGTGAGGGAATTAATGATCCAGGAAGTTATCATATCGTCGCATCTCTCCGATTGACAAAAACAAGGTTGAATTAGGGGTAGGTTTCCTACATTCCCCATTTATGAAACCTAATTTGTTTTTGACTAATAGGGCTCTAAACACACTCCTTCTCCATGACCTATACCTAATTCTGTCAAATAGAACAGACATTAGCATTACTCCGGGACTATCCAAAGGGTAAATGTATAAAGGATTGCTCGCACCGATAACTGGTTGGTCATTTTTACTTGTATTGGGTGTGAGTTCTTTGATCTGATCGATAGCCATGTAAGGAGATCTAATCGATAAACTTGACGAATGTATCAACCGATTTGGTGAGTAGACAGATCAATTTTGTAGAAAACTCTTCAATTCATATGAAAATTGCAGATCGGAATCATAGAGTCATACCTTTTAGTAGGTGACGGAGGAAAAGAGATCTTGAGACACAAAATTCCGGCAGATTTCGAGCAAATACGTTCTACCGGCTCTGATACCATATCGAGATTATTACAATGAAGAAGAGATGAAGCTTGCTGAGAAGCTTAGAAGCTTCAATGGTGATTCTCGAGAGTTCTGAGAGAGGAAAATATCTGAGAGAACGGGGAGAGGATGAAATGAATTGTAAAATAAAACTACACTCCTTAACATTATTGTATTGTGTACATATGTACACGTATGACAGTTGTGATACCACTACATATACAAGTAACTGCACATAACTATATGTTGACTCAACGCAGTACAAGCCTTAGAAATAATAATAATAATAATAATAATAATAATAATAATAATAATAATAATAATAATAATAATAATAATAATAATTAACTACATCTCAATAGTTTTTTTTTATGTAAATAGTATCATTTTTTGGAATGTTTGTGCACGATGGCAATAGGTTAAGTGACATCATTTATGAAATCATTACGGTTGTTGAATAATAATAATAATAATAATAATAATAATAATAATAATTAACTACATCTCAATAGTTTTTTTTTATGTAAATAGTATCATTTTTTGGAATGTTTGTGCACGATGGCAATAGGTTAAGTGACATCATTTATGAAATCATTACGGTTGTTGAATTGATTAAAATAATTTTTCCGTTAAACTTCATACGTAATTTTTGCAAAAATTGAAAAAGTTTTTTCCTTGAAATAAAACTTTTAAAAAGTTTTTAAGAAGAAGTTGGGAACAGTTTCAGCAATTTCCGAAAACAATCGCGGCTGAAATTATTGTATAACCACTATAAAAATAATAGTCGAAAATATTTTGTAAAGTTTATATATATATATATATATATATATATATATATATATATATAAAAATTTTATACATTTTTTCAACTATCAAATATAAATAATTTCTGGTGCGAGCTAAAAGTGATAATACCCCGAAATTATTGGGACGTCCTGTCATTGAGCTAGGAGTTTGTAATGTTCCCACTTAAAAAATGAGAACATCATCTTGAACTCTACTAATGTGTAGGGTGTCAATGGTTCGGTTCGGCCGGTTATTTTATAAATTTGTACCATACCAATTTTTCGGTTATTCTATTATGTATAACCAAGATTAGACTTTTCGAAACCGTCCCAATTATGTCGATTTCTCTTCGGTATCGGTACGGTTCGGTTAATTTTTGGTATTTTTTTAAATATCATGTAAAAACACTAGTAAAGTAGAATTGCAATAACATACGTTCTTTTATAGGACTTAACAAAACTCTCTAGATATTTTTACTGTTTAAAGGGTGATGAATTAAAAAAAAATATGGCTAGAGTATAGATCCAACAACTATTCTACAACAGTGTAAAAGAAATCAAACAAAAGCAAAGAAAATATTAGTCACCCGAGTTGAAAGATATACCGAGTTGGGACTCTAGAATAAAGTCTATAGAAGATTAAATATTCAAAAAGATAAATCTTAATTATATGAAAGGAAACATATTCAATACATTTTAGTTTGTTACTCATAATCGGTAGAATACTTTGTGTCTTGCTAATAAAGATATTTGAAATAACTTAGTTTAAGTAGAAGTTAATAGGTTTTACAAATTAGTATTTTGAGTTTAATTACTTGGTGGCTTGTAATAGTTTTATAATTCCAAGGCTCAAAGAAAATTTAATGCATTATTATTTTTAAACTTATTAAATAAATATATTTTCTACATGTAAAATTTATTCGGTACGGTTCGGTATTTTTTCGATTTATTTTTATAAAATAAAAAACCTACCTTAATTATCGGTGCGGTTATAGATTTATATAAAAATCTACGGTTTCTTAAAAAGAAACCTAAAAATCGATTCAGTGCGGTGTGATTCGATCGGTTTAATCGATTTTCGAATATCCATTGACACCCTTGCTAATGTGGGATATCAAAGGCATAATACACACGTCCAAATATGAAATACCATTATGCATAATGCATAAATAAAAGGCAAAAGATCTGGATAACAATTTTAATAAACATATACCAAAAGCATAGGGTTCCTATTCTAAGATGCGTGCAGGGCTTTAATTCTCCTCTTCTTCGTCACCTTTAATGTATTAATTGACCCTTTTCATTAAAAAGCATTCCAACTACTTTCTCTTTTCCAAAAATATTGTTACTATTTCTTATTAATTTATTCTAAAAATATTGACACCTTTTATTATTTCCTTAGTAGAAAGTATTTATAGCTATACAAATACTATAACAAGTTTATAAGTTTCAAAAGCCACACAAATGCTATGGTTTATTTAAAATCATATATTTTAAAAAAATTCTCTTCTTTATTAAAATTTGTGTCAAGTCAAACCAAAACAATCTTTTCGAAACGGATGTGGTAATAATATATTCCAAGTTGAGATAGAGAACAGAGTTACTGTTTCTGAAGCTAGTATACGTGGAGTTTAACATTTACATCTAGTTCATCTAACCAACATGGGTTGTGGTGGAGTGGTAAATACTCCTTCATCCTTAACCAGAGTTCGAATCCCTAGGTATGAAGTCACCTTTGTTAGAGAGCACTTTGCCCCCAATGTGGGATTTCCCGGCGCGAATCCGAATTTAGTTGGGCCCCAATGTAGGTACCGGACATCGAATGGGAAACCAAAAAAACCATTTACATCTAAATGTCCATTTTTATTTTTCTAGAGCTAATTACGCGCAGGAAGGGATTTGGGGGTTTCGTTAGAAAATTACATTGCGAATATAATATGTATGTATAGTCACCTAAATATTATCATATATATAATATGTTGAATTCTTTTGATTTTTCCATATTTACCTTTTTTATATTTTCAAATTCACTTGATCATTCACCTCCCAACTAATAATAACCACACAAAGTGCGTATGAAGATTAATAGTTCACCAGGCTATTAAAGTGTAAACTACTTTACCTTTTGTCTCGAGTTTTAGGTTGGCAATTCAAATTCTTTCAAATAATAGAGTAAAATAGAAGTTTCTGGTTCCAGTGTCATCGTCAATTTTCGATATAATATTACAAATATCGTAACTTTTACGAATATGTACACACAATTTAAGAATTGTGATATAGTGATATTTATAATCTTATAGAGATTCTCAGGTCAAAAGGTGTCTTCTCCTATCAATTCTTCCTCCACATTCTCTTCACCTTAACATATAAGCAATTGAATAACATAAAGAGGTCATTAAAGTTATCTTTAAGCCTTAAGCTCTCATCCACACCTATTCCTATCAGACCTACTTCCGCACTACTGATCACTCTCTTTTTCTTTTTAGTTTTCATGAAAAATATCTCCATTCTCGCTTCGGTGTTTAAAAAAAATGATTTTTTAAAATAATTTATGATCTTTATCATCTGATAATATTATAATATTTAGGTGACTATATAAGTTTCTCATTAAGAGCGAAATAATAAATTTAAAGTTAATTTATTTTTAAAATAAAATTATACTCCTATTACTCTTCTAGAAACGGGCTAATAAAAAGTAGTGTAGCGTAAATTGAAAAGGAGATTTTTTTTTTTTTTAAACATAGTATAGTCTGGAATTCATCGAACACAAAGATTAATAAACTAATAATCTTTAACAATCGATAACATTTGTAAGACTTTGCTGTGTACTCGCTATAAATATATAGCAAAGTCAAAAATCATTTACTGCCAGATTAAAGGTTTAGCACGTCTATTCACCCAATATGGTAGTAAAGTCATAAATTTTTATCCACTAACACACCTAGGGGTGTACAAAGGAAACCGACAAATCGCACCAACCCGATAATCCGAGTCAAACCGAGAAAAAAAACGACTATGGTTTGGTTTGATTTGGTTTGGTGTTGGAAAAAAAAACCCGACCATAATTGGTTTGGTTTGGTTTTAACTAAAGAAAGTCAAACCGAAACCAAACCAACCCGACATTACATATATAGAAATTTTAGATATATTTAATATATAAATATACTTATTGTGATGTAATTTATAAATATTTCTTAAAATTTTTCATAATTTTATCTTTTAAGGTATTATTTCAAGGTTGGACTTAGAACTTTTGAATGCTCCAATAAGTTTTATAGCCATTAATATTAGTAAATTAAATAATGCTAACAAAAGCCCAAACCAAATTCAAATCAATACTAATGCTAACAAAAAACATTCAATTCAATATTACGAACGAGAATGTATTGAATATCTATTTTTTGTTTTGCAATAATTTAGATAAAAATGCATAACCTATTTTTATTTTTCTTTAGTGTTTAGTCATGTAATTAATACTCCCTTATTAGTCTATTTATTTTAGCATGACTTAGTACTTTTAGATTATGTTTATTTTTATTATGACTTTTTAATTAGCAATATTTATATTACATAATTTTATTGTCTTTATTGTTGAATATTTTAGGATAATATCATGACACATCTCATATTTTGTATTATTTTCTTGAAAAATACTTCATATAGTTGTATCTTACTAGGATTAAAGAAATATTTTGAGCATACATTATATGTTTTATTCTACGAAGATTTTACCGGAAAAAAATCCGAATAACCCGAAAATCCGAGAAAAACCGAGATTGAAAAACCCGAGTTTTATTGGTTTGATTTGATAATTGTAAAATCCGAACCAACCCGGCCTATGTACACACCTAAGTAAAACTATAGAACTTTACCGGTATAATAATAAAGTCACCGTAATGGTTTGTTTTTGTCGTTGTAGAGAGTAAGTTTAATGATCTGCTATTATATTAGATAAAATACAGTTATTTTAGTATGACATAAGTAATTTTGTAACTTTACTGATACAATAGGTAGAGTTCTGTGAAGTTATTGTTATAGCAAGTAAATATAATCCAATTACTTTTTAATGTGACAAAAAAACAGTTTTATGGTGCCTACATTTTAATGATGGTACGTGGTAGAATCACAATAGTAAATACTTACTCGCCCTGGGTTTACATCAAATGAATTCAACTTATCAATGATTAAATAATAAAATATATGTACAAACATATGCCATTCTTATATTGATTTGGTATAAATACATGATAACTTTTTAAAGGTCATAATTTGCATATGGAAAAGGGAAACAACAATGGATAAAATACTTCTAATAGGATTGTCCCCTTGATTCCATTAATCGGTGAATACACAAGATGCCCGGCACAGTTGGTGTAGATTAGAAATGAATGATTAGATGTTACGAAACTAGATTAAATTAGAACATGTTCAGCCTTTATGGAACAGCTAAGTTGTTAAATCATAGTAAATGTTACTACTTCCATATGAATATATATATATATATACTCCCTCTGTTTCAATTTATGTAAACTTATTTGATTGAGCACGAAATTTAAGAAGAAAAAAAGAAGACTTTTGAAATTTGTGATCCTAAATAAGTTAAAAAGGGGCCTAGAGTATTTGTATGGTTATAAAAGCTTCTTATTAAGGGTAGAATTGTAAATTTAAGCTAAATTGTTTCCAAATTTAAAAAGAACGGACCAGAAAAAATAGGTTCACATAACTTGGATTAGAGGGAGTAGTATTTTTTTGTGTCTGCTATGATATCTTCTGGGAATGCGTGAAATCCATTTCCCTTTATATCACTTCTACGTTTGTAAGGGTTGAAAGGTTTTATTAAAAAAATAAGCTAATGTTTTCTTTGACATGAAAAAGAATACAGCTAAGCTGTTAATTAAGGCCGATTGAGCTTTATATAAGTTTCGTATTATACGTCGATCGGTAAAGAAAAACATAGTACTGTATTACGTATTTAACTGATCTCATGTCAGTCAATTTTCGAATATATTTTTTATTCTCTGGAAATTCTCTGATAAAAGAGCTTGACTACTTTTCAGAGAAAAAAAAAATGAAATATAAGTGAAACAGAGAAAGGTAAATAAGTTATAAATTTCAGTGAAGATAAATATTACTTCCTTCATTCATTTTATGTGTCTTAGTTTGACCGAATACAAATCTAAAAATAAAAAAAATCTATTAATCAAATAATTTCAAACTAAATACGTGTGTAACACACTAAAAATGCTTTTGCATCTTATGAGCCTAAACGTGCTTTAATCATTCCTATAAAAAAGAGTACCATTAATGGTAAAAAATACGAAGAATGTAAACATTAAAATTTTAATTAAATACTAAAAATAGTCTTTTAAAATAAATGAAAATAAAATACATAAATTAAAATGATAAAATAATATCAATAATAAAATTAAACCGAGTCTTTCTCTATTGATCATACAAAGAGTTGAAGTCGGTACTTCCACCTTTAATTAGAGGTTATATGTTCGAGTCCTTGAAATATTTTTTTTTTAATAAAAAGTGTTCTCTTATAATGGATCTTATGCTATACAAATTCAAATTAATTGTATCTCAATAAGAATATTAAACACATGATAAGAAACAAAGAAATACATTATTGGGGAGGAAAATGGATTATTATAGAAGGTTGATGAGTAGTATTTTGGAATTTATTGGACGGCTATCCAACAACGACAACTGGACAACACATGGGAAAGTGGACATGTCCCACCCACCACGTGGCCCTTCCTCCATTTGGGCCTTGAAAGGATCTAACTTTGGGCCGAAAACCATATGTCGACGATCCCGAGTTTGATCCATTCATGTACCTTTTTCCCTCTAGAATATGAAATAGGTGTGAGAAAATTATTTTTTTAAGAAAATCAATGAAATAGATGCCTCATATCCCACATGGTTTCATTTATTTTCTTCCATTAAAAAGATCCATATCATACTTCCACTTAAGGATATATTGACTAACTGACCCACCATCCCAAGTAAAGTGGATTTCATTCGTCAATCAAATGTTTGTGTTTTTTTTTTTTTACTCCAGAGTCGGGATTGGAAGTTTTTATCATATTCATAACTCATTTTAATTATTGAGTTTGTAATATATTGGTGTAATTGGTAAAGTTGTTGTCATGTGATTAGGAGGTCACGGGTTCAAACCATGAAAATAACCTCTTGTCGAAATGCAGAGTAAAACTACGTACAATAAACCTTTGTGGTCCGACCCTTACCCGAATTTCGCACATAGCAGGAGTTTAGTGCACCGGGCATAAATGCATAATCACCATTTTTGTTCCTATTATCCTCCTAATTATTAGGAATTCCTAGTAACATTATCTTTGAAACTCAACTAAATTGAGAGCATAACTATTTCCTCAAAAGTTGTGCCCTCTTCTAGTTCATTAGATCAAGTCTTTTTGATCCATTATATCTTGAAAACAAAATATTAAATAAAAACTCGTTTAAAGTGAAGATTATTTTTCTCGAAATGATATTTTTTATTTGAGAAATATAAGTCTATCAATAATTTTTTGACAAACTTTTCTTTTGTTTCCATGATTATGCTACCTTTCTATCACCATTAAAGGAGACGGAAAGGAGTTTTGATTCCCTGGGCCCCAGAAAACTGCTGCTCCATTTGACAGGTAGTTGGAAATATGCGGAGACCAAGACATATGCCAATAGTAAAATGGGGTGTTTGATCACCTGTAACGCACTATTACATGGCACCGTTGCAACCTCCCCTAAAAAAAACTCAACTACTCCTTGCTAATTTTGAATTTGTTATAAGCTACTAGTATTAGATATTTTTGAGTTGCAGGATTATAAAATTTTGCTAATACCTGTTCTGGAGATGGCACAGAAAGTTATATTAAAGGAAAGGCTTTATGCAAAAATAAAAATAAAAATAACGTTGAATCAAGAAACTCCTTAGAACATGTATAGATCGAAAGTTATGACTTAGGGTGTGTTTTGGTACTGAAGGAAGATATTTTTAGAAAAATATTTTTTAATTTTTTTATATTTTGTTAGCTTAAATGTTTTGGAAAATGTTTTCCTTATCAAGAGAATGGAAAATATTTTCCAAAACTCCTTCTCAACATTCCCCACCCTCACCAACCCACCCCACCAGGGGCGGATTCACGCTTGTCGAAGCGGTGTTGTCGGAAAATTTTACTCAATATATGTATTAATACTATACGAAAATGGATAAGTAAGAAAAAATGATGTCACTTGATATAAATTGTATCTTGGTGTGTTGGTTAGGTGCTTGATCTTCCTCTAAGAGGTTGAAGGTTCAAACCTCGATTAGAACATTTTTCTTTTGCAAATATTTGACAGAGCCTTCGTGGTTAAAAATTGTGATTAAGTAGAATTGAACTCGGGATCTTTTCCAATTTAAGACTCAACAAAACCAATAGACTATGGCTACTTCTTGTTTAAAATTATGATACATAAAGTTATATTCAAATTCTTCTATAAATTTCGACACCGCTTACAAAATTTCTTGCGTACGCCCCTGCACCCCACCCCCTCTCCAAAAAAAGATTTTTTTTTTTCAGATTTCAGTTTTTCTATTACCACCCACCCTACTATCCCTTCACCCCCTCCCCCCGCAAAAAAAAATATTTTTTTACTTTAATTTTTTTTTGTAATTTCAAATTTCTGTTTTTCATTTTCTGCGCCACCCACCCCAACCCCCCCCCCCCCACACACACACACACACACAAAAAAAAAAAACTTTTTTTTGTAATTTAAATTTCTATTTTTTTCGTTTTACTGCCCCCCCCCCCCCCCCGAAAAAAAAATTTAAATATATTTTTTAGTTTTAATTTTATTATTTATCAGTTTAAAGGCTCAAAATTTTACAAGTTCCAAAATTATGAGTTCGGAGGTTTATGTGTTTGAGAGTTTACGGGTTTAGAAATTATAAATTTACGGATTCGAAATTCCGCGGTTCTGAAAGTTTAGCGGTTCGAAAGTTTATGAAATTTGTGGGTCCGGAATGTTGTTGGTTTGAAAGTTTATGGTTTCATGTTTATTATATCTAAATTATTTATGAATACTTTTGAAAAGTCATTTTCCTTAATTTGCGTAACATACATCGGAAAATGAATAAGATTACTACTTGTTTTCCAAAAAAACATTTTCTTGGAAACACATTTTCCACGGAAAACATTTTCCGTTATACCAAACACACCCTTAAAGGCATATGTTCTCCATATATTAAATTATATACTTTGTGTTTTCTAATTTCATAATAACTTCACGAGCAAGTTTTAATTTTTCGCTGATCCCAATTGCCAATCCAATAACAACTATAAAAATTATCAAATATATATTAAAAAAGGTAGTAATAAAATCAAAAGCAAAAAAAGGCAAAAAAAATTCAAACTTTAATCTAAATATATAAGTCATTGTAGCATGTATATATGCATAGAATGTAGGAAAAACAACTATACAATATAGGAAAAACAAATTTTAAAATAGTAAAATGTAGTGTATGAGTTATACTTGAATAATCAAAAATAAAAGCTGGGATGCCCAAAACACACAATCATGTTGCAAACGCATGAATCAGATGAATGTAACTTATTACTGTTGAATTAGTGTCATGACACTTCTTTTGTGTTTTTTTTTTGGTAAATAAGGCTGTGTATAATAGTATGTGATTCGGTTCTTCTTCGGACCCCGAACATAGCAGAAACTTAATATATGAGAATGTTGTAATTTTTTAAATTTTTTTTATTACCAGTGACCAAGTATCATGACATTTTAGCTTGCCGTGTGATTGTTAGGAACGTGTATAATTCGCCCCATATGTCAGCTGTCGCACTAGAAGGAAAACCAACTTTAATGTTTTTAACTAGGGGTGACAAATAGGCGGGTTGGATTGAATTTGGGCGTATCAAGATGAGTTAGGTCAATAGATAGGTCATTGCCCAACCCAGTCTAAAGTGTACTTGGGCTAAGATGGATTGTGTCAAGATGGGCTAAACAATGGGTCATAACCCAACCCGCCCAACTTGACCCATGTTTTAGAACCATGCTCATCTTGCATAAAAAAAAACTTTTTTACCTTAAAATGTGTAAGTTGAAAAAAATATTGCGGGTGAGGGTAGGGGTGGGGGGGGGAAGAGGGGTTGGGCGGGTGGACGGTGCCAAAAAATGGAAAAAAAAATACAGAAAACAGAATATTAAAAAAAAAAGTAAAAAATTTTTTTTGAGGGATTTGTGTGTGTGTGTGGGGGGGGGGGGGGTGGATGGTGCAGAAAAACAAAAGAACAAAAAATTGAAAATACAAAAAAAAAAAGTAAAATTAAGGCAACTAAATAAATTTCTACATAAGTTGGGTTGAGATACCTTTTTGTTTTGGGTGAGTTTCATAAGTTGTATTTGAGTTGCTTAATGGGTCAGAATAGACCCAAATTAACTCATGAGCTAAAATGTTTGTAACTAAACCTAATAATCTCTGGACGAGTTGGGCGGGTTAAATGGGTTTGAACTCAAATTGTCACCCCTATTTTTAACATTCATTTCACCACTCACAAAATCCCAACTTGGATGTTGATGAGTAAAATATTGATTTGTCAAAATATTTGGGGGTGGAGGGTGGGGCGGGGGGCTCAGGCAGTAGGGAATTTACATGAGAAAAAAGAGGCAAGTTTATAAATCATGGTAGTAACAAAAAAATTTCATATAGAAAATATAATATATTTTATATATAATTTATATGTACTTTTTGTATATTAACTACAACAAAAATAACAATATACCCAGTATAATTTCACAAATAGAGTCTGAAAAAGATAGTGTGTATGTAGACTTTACCCCTACTTGGAAAAGTAGAGAGGCTGTTTCCGATAAACCCTCGTCTCAAAAAAGATGGAAAGGAAGAAAAAAGAAAAAGAAGAAGAAGAAATGTGGGATTGGGGGTGAAGAGGGAGAGAAAAGACGATGAGGAAAAAAGAGAGGAGAAAAGTAGCATTAGATAGTAACAATCAGGGAGCAACAATTTCCAGTAAAAGGGAAAAAGAGTAGCATCAAATAGTAACAATTAGGGAGCAACAATTTCTAGTAGCAATTTTCAAAAACAATAGACGTAGTCGCTAAGTACCAGATATAATAACAAACTAGAAAGAAGTAACTTTGAAAAAAAAAAGTAACTTTCAACCAATAACAAGAATATTACTAGTACTTGTAAGCACGTAATTTTTGACCCGCGCAAATTTTAAAGTTAGTTTTAGTACTTTAATATTTTTAAGAAATATTTACTTGACGTTATTTTAATATAATTTTAATATTTTTATTTTTAGTCATAAAAAAAAAGATAATAAAATAGTTTTATTTATCATGTTCATCGCTTTTCTATATTTTTATCTTTAGTTTAAGATCAATTAGTATGTTTTTATTCACGGTATCTTAATTTTATAATGACTTTACCCTATTCTCTTTACTTTTTACTTTATTGTTATAACATATAAAAATACAAAAAAAAAGGTAGTTTCATTTTAAAAATTTTGTTTATTTACTTAACTAAATTTGATTAATATTTTGGTAGGATTTTTGAGCTTGTCTTTGTCCAATAAGAAAATTCGTAGGCCCAAAGGTGTGAGTCCATTTATTTTAACTTAAACCAATTATTCTTAGCCCATTCTTCCCAACCCATTAGCCCATTTATGTGCAAGATCTAATCCTAGCCATCTATTTCCTTCTAATCCAATTGTCATCATACCTTCCCACCTTCATATAAAATACCCAATTATAGAAACCCTAACCCAAGTTTTTCAATTCCTAGTCTTGAACTAGACAAGAGACAGCCGCCTCCATCCCATCCTTGAAACACCATCAGCTACCAATCACCTTCTCCACAGTTGATAGTCGCGACACACACATACACGCGCACAGTAAGAAGAAGAGGAACGATTTGCTCCATAGAAATCAATCCCCAAATACTCTTACCCTCTTCATTAATTTTTCACTAAATTACATCTCCATTAGCCAAAATCACACTATGTAGACCACTTGCAATCACTGTTCTTTCCTCGGAAAACTCCATTAATGCTGCTCACAAACCTTTTTTCCAAAAATACTAATTAACACCCACAAAACAAGTCATTTATTTCTTGAGTTAGAGTTTAGCAGACGTCTTATTCGAGGTTGCCGTCCGGATTTCGGTCGCTGGCTCTATTTGTAATTCGAAGTTGCCGAACGAAGTTTTTGGTCGCGTGTCCAATTTCTCGTTCAAAGATTTGCTGATGATTCATTGTTGGGTGTTCTTTTGTTAATCCGGAAATGAAAGATTTCGACAGTAAGGTCCATTTCTCATCCTACTTGCATTTTGAGCGTGAATGAGATTCTATTTCAAGCATGCTATTGTCTTTCCCTTAATCTTCATGTTTATGTGCTTATATCATTGCTATTGCAAATTAATATGTTGAAAACAGATATTTGGTGTAAAATGTTGAAATTAGATAAAGTGGGTCGTGGGATGTTGCGTTAAAACGAAGCAAAATTAGAATTGTAATATTTATCGCTTTTATTACTTGTCTATCGCTAGGAGCATGTTTTAGGCCGACCACACTTGGGTAGGCAAGCCTTAGAATTTTGGTTAGTTTTGAGGCGATAGGTCGTTCCCTTAGTTAAATTTATTCAGGGAATGCCCCGAAGGATTTGTATATATATTTTTGTGTTCTTTTATCAGGGGTATGCCCCTAAGTGAATGTAATTGAAGGCCGTGACGGACATGGTAGAGTGAACATAGTATAGGCTATTATTATTTTCTTGTTTTGTTTAATCTAGGTGGGGACGACCTCGAGCCTCTTGTGCGTTTATTTTACTTTTTTCTGTGTTTTTCGCCTCAATTCGAATATTTTAAAAGCCAACTTGATCGAGTATGCAGCCGTACTAGTTACGGGACTTGGGGAGTGCCTAACACCTTCTCCCCGAGTCAAATGAACCCCCTTACTCGAATATCTGGTGTAGACTTAGTTTTGGAGTCTCGAGTGTTTTGAAAGGAAAAATTATTTTTAGAATAAAACGGTGACCTGACACACTGATATCAAATGTTAGGTGGCGACTCTGAGTTAATCCTTTTGAACACAAAATTTTGTCACTTTTTTTTTTAATTAAAAACCCTTTTGAGCTTTACAAATTTCTTTTATTTTTAAGAGGGTTAGTGAGTTTGTTAAAAAGGGGGTGTGACATGACAATACTACTTGTAAACCTAGGAGAAACTCACAACTACGTGTCAACCCACCACCTTAATTCTCGACCTCCAAACTTTCCTATCGATAGTCATGTCCTCGGTTAGGTGAAGCACCGATATGTCCTGTCTAGTCATCTCTTCCCAATACTTCTTTGGTCTACTCCTGCCCTTCCTTAAGCCCGTCATGGTCAACCTCTCACACCTCCTGATCGGAGTATTTATATCTCTCCTTCTCACATGCCCAAACTATCACAATCTCTCCTGTAATTTAGCTTTCACGGATGTCACTCCCACCTTATCTCTAATAACTTCATTCCTTATATTGTCTTAGCTAACAAATATAATTATTTTTGTGAAAAAATACCCTAAAATGAATCAGACGGTAAAAGTGGAAAGACAGCCATTCGTGCGACAAACTCCCGACCGCAGAGAATGGCTCTTTCTTATGGCCTTCTGCGGTAAACTCTCACCTGATCTGGTACATATGCTAATTTCTCCTCCCTTGCCCCCCCCCCCCCCTCCCCCCATCAGAGAGTATCCAGAAAGTATACCCCAGACACTCCGGCGCAAGTTAGTGAGTCCCCATTAATATCCTGCTTCAGTTTCTTACATTACCGAAAATACCCTCCATTTCTGCGCCTAATATTAACACCTGTTGGACAATTCCGTCATTTAAACAGTATCTAAGTCATTATAAAATGCCCTTCGTTCACCTCTATCAACTTTAGTCGCAAAATAAACTCACAACACTACATACAGACAAAACCACACCCTCATCAGCCCTCGCCGGAATCTCGTTTTCACGGTGACCGGCCGTTCAACCTTCTACTGAATTCTTTCAGCTCTGAGGTCATATAATTAACCTCCGATCTGAAGAAGTAGTTATATATATAGCTGCTTCTTTTTATTCTGAGAACAAAAGAACCCCTGAGCTGGGTAAAGTGGAGTTCGTGATGGGATTTTGTATATGTCCTTTGGAAACTCCTGCTAGATTGCTGTGGAGTACTAGTTTCTTCCGCCACAAGCTCATGCTCTTTTGAAACTTAGTCAACTCTCTTTTTTTATACACATCCCTGCTAAAATTAAAGAAACTCTGCTCTAGAGTTTTTCTTTTCTGTGTGTAAATATATTTTCTACGGCGATCATCCGGATCATTGAAAATATGGGATCTGGGCATATATTTTTCGAACCGTCTTGTCACGGCAACATGTTGTTCCTTGGGAATTCAGATCCTGTTTTCCGAGGTACGTTTCTAAACATAACTCATAGGCAGATCGTGCGATGGAGAATATAATCAGTTTAACTCAATTTGAATATTAATTTTGAACTTATAATTTTAAAAGTATAATAATTAAATTCATCAAATTGAAATTTAAATTGCGTTTGTACATAGGGAAGATAACCAGCTAATGTGTGATGTTTTCACTGAAGATTTTGTTTTATCGTTTGATTGTCAGTTCTTCCATTAAAATTTCGGTACGGTCAGTAAAAAGAAATTGCATGTAATTTTGACGGTTGACTTATACTATTAATAACCAGGACCAAGATCGATGATGAAGATGGAGGACTCCTCAAAGAGGCGACCTTTCTTTAGCTCGCCGGAGGAACTATATGACGAGGAATATTACGACGAGCAGTCGCCGGAGAAGAAGCGCCGTCTCACTCCCGAGCAGGTTAGCACCCTACTAATTTTCTTTATCTACAGATAATATAATTAGGTGTTTCATATTTTTTCGACAGTTTAAATTTTTGAATGAAATTATCACACAATTCATGAATAACAACGTAACAGTCTAAAAAATTTGTATTTGGATTGTTTAACGTGAGAATCAGTCAATATGTGAAAAGTCGTGTTAAGACATAGTAATATAATTAAGTAGACAGTAATTAAAAGAGATTCTTTTAAGCTTTTAATTAGACATACTGGAACATATTCATCAGTATATAAATCGCATCAAATTCTTCTTTTGCGATCTTTAAGCTAATATTTAAAATTTGTGGATTCGGTTGCTTTTTGAGCAACAAGTGACCTGCGTTAATTAATTGCTTGGTAAATTAAGGTGCACTTGCTGGAGAAGAGCTTTGAGACGGAGAACAAGCTGGAGCCAGAGCGTAAGACTCAGCTAGCCAAGAAGCTTGGCCTGCAGCCCAGGCAGGTGGCTGTGTGGTTCCAAAACCGCCGTGCCCGGTGGAAGACCAAGACCCTTGAAAGGGATTATGATCAGCTCAAATCCTCTTATGACTCTCTTCTCTCTGATTTTGACTCCATGCGCAAAGATAATGAGAAGCTCAAAGCTGAGGTATATATACTACCATATAGTTTGATGATCATTTTATTTATCTACTTATTAAATATTGTTGTACACTGTGTTTGTGATATTTCTCTAAATTTGAAGGATTCATAGCAAGTTATATATCTGATGATAATTATATATACATAAGTTTTTGGTAGATATGCTTAAAAGGATTCACGATAAATATTTATAAATATTTTGTAGACTTCTCATTTTACTGTTATACCATAGATCCGCTCCAAGTAACAAATCATGGAACCAACCTGATTTAAACAATTTTATCAATGATTATGTCACAGTTCTCTTGAATCGTTAGTAAAAATAATCATGACAAAAAGGTCATCGCTTTCTCGTTATCAGGTACAGTGACGGTATAGCCAATTTACTATTAGTTCCTACTATTATTCTTTTTGCTCTTTTCACACATATTAAAAAATTCGCATTTTAATATAATTAATAATGAAATTAATTTTATTTTGTTTTTTGAAAATATTACAAACTACTGCTCTTTAATTCAAGGATAATTTTGAAAAGAAAAAAATTAATTCAATTTTAATATCTGAAAAAAATCAAATATTGTGGATTAAAAAAAAGATAAGTTGAAGTGGACAAAAGGAAGTAACATAAATCTATTGAATAAAATAATATGATCCTATTCACTAACTAGCTAGGGGATCTCTATCTAGAATATTAACATATTTTTGTTGGCAAATTTTGTCGGCGAAGTTGGTAATTGATAGCAAATTTTAATCTGACTTTGAGGTCATATTCTATGGCACACCTGGCAATCAATATTAGTAGTGGGGAACCTTACTTCCAATATTCTTCTTCACCTACAAAAGAAAATTATATATGTCAATTCCTTCCGAGTCATTCTCGCATCAAGTCAAATAAATAAAGTAGCATCTGTTCTAACCCCAACTTTATATGTATTTCATTTCTTAAAAGCGAATATACTTTTGCTTCTTGCTTTAAAATATGCGCAGTGATGAAGCAATTTACTATATAGATAGTGGATGCATCACTATCAGTTTCAAAACTGTTATTTGATAACTTTTATTCTTTTGCTTTTAATTTTCAACTTTACAAAAAGGGTTATTTACTAATTTAGTGATACAATGAAAGAGTTAAAAGTTCTATGATGACAAACATTATATGGGCTTTTTACGCTCTACGTAAAGTTGACCTATAACAATAAGTAATTCATACCAGAAAAATATAATATGGTAATCATTTTTATAGTCGATTACATTGATCATGAATCTATAATTAAGATGGTTTTAAGATTCAAAGTAAAAAATTTATGGTATCAGTTTATTTTAATCTATTCTGGCAGATAATCAAGTTATTAACATAATTATTTATGAAGTGTTTACCTGTATTTATCTTTTAGTAGGGTAAAAATTCTTTTATATATTGTTAATGTATAGAAGTTAAACTATTTTGTTAATGAAAAAAATATGCAGGTGGTTTCATTGATGGAGAAGCTGCAGGGGAAAGTGGTTGGTGAAGCAGGGGTAGTAGGTGAAAAATGTGAGGTTTTGGAGGTTGATGCTATGACCCTTCAAGTGAAGGTGAAGGCGGAGGACAGGCTGAGCAGTGGCAGCGGCGGAAGCGCGGTGGTAGATGAGCACAGTCCACAGCTGGTGGACAGTGGGGACTCCTATTTTCACACTGGTCATATTGAAGAGTATCCAATAGGGGCTGGAGGATGCAATAATATTCCTCCACCTATGGATGGTTTGCCATCAGAGGAGGATGATGGTAGTGATGATGGCGGCGGCCATGGCTACTTCTCTAATGTCTTTGTGGCGGCAGAGGAGCAACAGCATGAAGATGGAGAGCCTATTGGATGGTTCTGGTCTTAAATAATTAAAGGGATTTTAGAATGTATTATTTACGGTATTTCTTAATTATCTGCGCTTGTATGATGAATAAGTGGTGTAATTCGAATGTATTATTCAAACCTCTATATTATATGTGTTAAAAAATAAAAACAATTTAGTAAAACATGAACAAGAAATAGAGATAGAGAGGATGAAGAGATTTTCTTTTTCAATTGTGTGTATTTTTCTATCTATTACAAGGCCTTTATATAAGCATAAAAAGTGAAGAAAATATGTCATTGAACATACAAAATATGTCATTGAATTTGTCATTAAGCATTTGAGATAAAGATCATGGAAGAAGAGTAGACATCCACCATAATATAATATTTATCATAATACTCCCCCTTGGATGTCCATAGATAATGTGTCTCGTTAAAACCTTACTAGAAAAAAATCCTATGGGAAAAAATTCTAGTGAAGGAAAAAGAGTACACATGTTTAGAAATACACCTTTTGGTTGCCTCGTTAAAAACCTTGCAAGGAAAAATCCAGTGGGACAAAACCTTGTAAGGGAAAAAGAGTACAACGCATATTAACTCCCCCTGATGAGAGCATCAATTCACATCCTTGATCATTCACATCCCAATCTTGTACACTAGTTTCTTGAAGGTTGACGTCGGTAGAGATTTGGTGAACAAATCAACCATATTATCACTTGAACGAATCTGTTGCACATTGATATCACCATACCTTTTGAAGATCATGTGTGAAAAATAACTTTGGTGAAATGTGCTTTGTCTTATCTCCTTTTATGAATCATCCCTTTAATTAGGCTATGCATGCTGCATTGTCTTTATACAAAATTATGGGTAGTTTGTCACACTTCAAACCACATTTGTCTCGGATAAGATATATTATAGACCTCAACCAAATACATTCTCGACTTGCTTCATGAATAGCAATTATCTCAGCATGATTAGAAGAAGTAGCCACGATTGATTGCTTAGTCGATCACCAAGATATGACAGCGCTTCCACATGTAAACACATAGCATGTTTGAGATCAAGCCTTGTGTGTGTCAGATAAATACTCTACATCAGCATAACCAACAAGATCGGAATTGCAATCATTGCCATGAAGTAAGCTCACATTGGTAGTCCCTTTTAGATAACACAATTTGTGTTTGATTTCACTCCAATGTCTCCTTGTAGGAGCAAAGCTATATCTTGCTAAGACATTAACTGAAAACGTCATGTCACGCCTTGTAGTGTTAGCAAGATACATTAGTGCATCAATTGCACTAAGATATGGTACTTCAGGACCAACAAGTTCTTCATTATTTTCATGAGGTCGGAATGGATCTTTATTTATATCGAGTGATCTCACAACCATCAGGGTACTAAATGGATGTGCTTTATCCATATAAAATCGCTTTAAAATCTTTTCAGTGTATGCTGATTGATTGATAAAAATTTCATCTTTCATATACTCAATTTATAGACCAAGACAAAATTTTGTCTTTTCAAGATCTTTCATTTCAAATTCTTTCTTTAAACAGTCTACTGCTTTAGGAAGTTGCCTGGGGTTGTAAGGATATTTGAATCATCAACATACACAGAGATTATAACAAATTCAAATCCAGATCTTTTTATAAAGATACAAGGACAATTTGAATCATTCTTGTACCTTTCTTTCAATAGGTACTCACACAGGCGATTATACCACATGCGCCATGATTGTTTCAACCCGTATAAGGATTTTTGAAGCTTTATTTAATAAATTTCTTGGAAATATTAATATGCTTCAGAACAATTTTAATCCTTCAATGATTTCCATTATACGCATATCAAGTTTTCATGTATTGCCAGATTAAAACCTGAAATGATTATATCTACCATAAGAGAACATGTCTCCATATAATCAATGTGAGGATATTTACTAATTTTCTTGTGTTACAAGTCGTCTTTATGTCATCGACTTGAACCTTTTTGCACAAGAACACATTTATACCTCCATTGGCTTTATACTTTCAGGTTTTGGGACTATCCGCCCAACTTCACATTTTTCAAGTGAAGTCAATTTTCATTGCATATTTTTCATTTGGCCAATCATTTATCTGTCCAAATTTCATGACAGATTTGAGCTCAAGATCCTCGTCAATATTAAAAATATTGAGCGCTACATTATGTTAACAATATCGTCGACGATCATTTTATATCGGTTCAATTATTGCACAATAAAGACATAACTTATTGAGATCTCTTTATCTCATTATTTTCAAGTACCTGAGCCTCTCACATGAGGTCTTACGAAGTGTTATGTCGTGGTGCTCTTCTAGAGTACTTGCCTCCTTATTATGACCATTTTGAATATTTGCCCCTCTCCTTCTTCAAGGAGTTTTATATTTAGAACCGATTGGTCTGTTACGCTTCATGCGTGCCATAAACTCTGTCCCTCATTGACTTTATTCTATTTGGAGCATTAGCAGCTGAAATATGATATTTAGCTTTGGGTCAACAAATGCGTCTGACAATAATTTGTAAATGAATTATCACTTGAACTTCAAGTTCATATTTTCTTGTACGAGGATCTATATGTATTCATAATAATTCATTTCACGTATCACTTTCTTAGCTGCCCATTTTCTCCCCCTAATATTGGGATCACCAACACATTTCCCAACCTTCTTTGGGAACTCATCTTTGGGCATTTTGGTGGCATAATTAAATCATATAGCACATCCATATTTTTATATAGAAATTATTTGGTTCCTGAGCCTGAACCGATTGTGATAGGGAGAAATTTTTATAACTTGGCTAGATGCGTATAAGTGCTGTTGTATATTAAATAATACATCTCATACCAAATTTCGTTTTTGGGAGTTTTGTTCTCATAACCAATGATTTAGCTATAATTGGAGGCATACAATTTCTGTTAAACTAACTTGGATTTAAACTAGTATTATTAAGACAAATCATCATAATTTATATTCTGAAATTGTGCTCTAATAACTTGAGCAAGTAATCTTGCAAAAGCCAAACTGCAAATTGATAACAAATTCACATGTGACCATAGAATAGATACATCTATTAAAATCATATAATAGTAAACAGTCCACCTGACAGGTGACTGGGCCCATATATTTATCTCCTTTTATTTGTTCCAGAAATCAAGGGATTCAATCCCAACCTTAACTGGTATATCATGAGAATAAGCAGCACAAGATAATTCTTGAAGAATCTTCTATTCTTCAATATACGCCAATGTAATTCTCAATTAATTTTCCGCATCATAATTGAACCAGGATGATCAACCGGTAGTACAAATAAAAAGAAAATCGGGTAAACTTTCATATTTACCCGGCATGATTATAAAAATATGAGGATATTCAATTTTGCTTTCATTTATAGTCTCAACATGCCAACCACTTTGACTTGTACATTTGAAACTCAAAAAGTTTCTTTTGAGACTTTACAATATCAATGTCATGAATAATTTTATTCATCCGGGTAGTAACAAATTAGTTTTTCCGGAGCTCTTAACAAATTTTGTACTACAAGATCTTTTATCATACCATTCATATGGTAAATGTCTCCTTCACGGAGAAACTTATATCATAATAAATTGTCATGGTCAGAATTATCATAAGCAAAATCATTTATTGCTTTAATTTTGCCTTTAATAACTTTTATAAGGCATGACAAAATAATATTTGGCGTATCACATGTATGCGACCAATGACATATTCATGTAACCACACAATAATATTTATTCTCGTTATTTCACTCAAACCTCTCTTAGATGTGAGTTGTGTGATATTTATATAATCAGGAATTGCACATCTTTATTCACTGCTTTTATCACATATTGTCACATTCAACTTTAGGAATGAGTTTACATTCTTAATGCTTATCACAAGTCACATTCTCTTCAAGGAATTGATTATAATCAGCAACGTGCTTTATTATTTTCATACCAATTTGATGGTAAACATTACCCTCACCTTTTCGAGGATATATTTTGAGAACCATTATTGTTCTCCCTTTTTATAATTACCATAATGATGACTATTATTATTTTTTCATTTGTCACAACAATGTTCATTCGTCAACCACTTGTCTCTATTTAGACTTATTATGCCAGCTACCATATTCACTTCAAGAATGGAGCAAATCAAGTGGGCAAATATTTATGACTTTTCATGAAAAATATATTATTTTTCTTTAGTCATCATTATATCATCAATATGGTACAATGAAACTCAAACCCAATGTCTTACATATATAAAGGCATGTTAGGCCATAATAAATTGGGACTCAAACTCAACTCTTATCATTATGGACATCAGGACTTGATCCCGATGTCTTATCCTCAATCAATGACATAATAGACTAAACAATATTGAGATTCATTCTCAAGCCTTAATTTCAATCACATGCCAAGAAAGTTGTACACAGCTAATTTGCAACTTAGCAAATCAAATTTGTTTTCTTAAATAAGTGTACAAATCTCAAATCATCGTAAGGTTTTATCAATTATTTGTAGCATCTATATGAAATACAACCGTTTGTAGTCAGAATATTTCTTCTAAATTCTATTAGAGTTTAAATGGATCATAAAATTATTGTCATAATATTTATTGAGCTTCTCTCAAAAATATTGTTGTTTTCAGGGTATACCATATCTATTGGATTTGATTTAATGCCATGACTTTCCTTCACTAAATTCAACCAAGCAATTAGTGAATAAATTTATCAAAAGTACAACATATAGGTAACAACACATATATAGTACTAATACATAAATTCAGCATTTATATTACCTGAAAAGTGACATTATAGATAACAACTTACTAGTTGTAGCTTATGCATCATTCATATAAAATACTTGAAAATAGTAAGTCAATAGCAAGCATCAAGTAGATCATGGATACGCGAAAATACCTCTTCTAGTAATCATACTAATCACTTTTTGCTTTCAAATGATACAATCATATATTATGAAGTATACTTTCTCAGTAGCTGATTTGTTTTCCAAATTTTAAAGAAGTAGTTAATCAACCTAGATAAAGATGTGAAGTATTTCTTGTTTTATTCAAGATGATTTATGCTTCTAATCAGTATGACCAATTTTTTTTTAATTCCTTTTTTGATATGCAAGTGCAAAAACCCAAAAGGAAAAAATATTCATCCAAGTTAAAGAAAATATTAAAAGCGGCAGGACAGATTGAAGATAGTTAACACATAAATATGCATAAGACAATATATAACATATCCTTGGTTACCATGACATGCATCATATCAACAATTAACTGCTACTATGATTTTCACATATAGAACTTTGAAAATTTCATTACATTCATGTGATATAAAAGATATAATATTAATATGTGCTTATGCAATACAGGTGTAGTACGAAGTTGTGTGCATATGAGATATTAAAGGAATGACAAGTATAAGATAATCATACCTTCTTACGTTTCATTACTTGCCATATGTAGTTTCTCTTTACATCTAACCATGAGATGATATGTATGGCTTCTAATTGCAATTTTTCTGGATGTAGGAAATTTTTTGTAGATATATATACAATTGGTTAGAGACTCGTGCTGATAACGTGTTATGAAATAAAAGCAATTTAGTAAAACATGAACAAGAAATAAAAGCAATTTAGTAACACATGAACAAGAAATAGAGATAGAGAGAAGGAAGAAATTTTCTTCTTCAATTGTGTGTATTTTTCTATCTATTACAAGGCCTTTATATAGGCATAAAAAGTGAAGAAAATATGTCATTGAACATACAAAATATGTCATTGAATATGTCATTAAGCATTTGAGATAAAAATCATGGAAGAAGAGTAGACATCCACCATAATGTGATATTTATCATAACAATTTGCATGTTTTCGCATCTTTTTTTCTCTTGAAGATGTTTGTTCATATACTACAGTATAATTCAAATCTAGTATTTACACTACGTCATCGATAGGCAAAACCAAGGTAGAAATAAGTGATATATCCACGTCTCTTCAACATAGAGGAGAGTACACCAATTTGTTTTTTGAGGAACATAAAAAGTTGGACCTTAGAGGTTAGAGCTATTTCATTCTTCTCTAGCATAAGAACAGTTAGAAATATTCAATTAATTTTCTCAGCTCCTCACTCTTGGTATGCCTTTTTTGTTGTTAACCACAGCATCCATTTCGATCCGTCTCCGCACCATTGTCGCGAGAATGCGTACTCATCATGTTAGAGTATGTCTGTTTACCCTAAAATCGGATAACAATTGAACTTATACGTGGTTTTAAGGATATGTGATACAAATTGGTACAATTTAAGAAAATATGTATTAATATTGAAATTGACTGCAAAAGAAATAAATGCAGACCGAACGAATTGAACAGCCTTGGCCCTCGAGTTCGATCACCCTTGTACCAAGTAGAGTTTCAGCCGATATAAGAACAGAGCAACAAGATAATGAAAACTAAAGAAGGCAGTGTATTGCTTTGTATTGCGTAAATGTTATATGTTTTACAAATGATCAGACCCCCTTTATATAGTAGGGGAATCCTTATACCCTTGATACAACTCTAAATACAGTATAGAGTAAAATCACAATATAGCAGAGGCTTAAGCAGTTCTATTTGGCCTCAATTGTTGCAAACAAAATGATTTCAATGAGGTGATATTGGAATGGACTCTCTATACATAATAGAGATCCTCCGAAACGATGCTGACACTAACTATAATCTCAGTCATATTGTGAGTAAGATCAAAGACATCATTAGGACGCTCAACATTCAGATTGATCATTGCTACCGAGAGGTTAACCGGCTCGCTGACAGTTTGGCTAAGACGGCAGCAGAGACGCAACAATCTGTTCTCTTTGAATCAAGCAATCAACTTCCTAGGCAATCCAAATGCCTCTTTTTGCTTGACAAACAACAAATTCCTAGCATAAGAAACAAATTTGATAAGACAAATTTCTTTGTTAGTTAGTGTTTTTTGTTGATTGAGGAGGCGAACTATAATTTAATCGCTTATTCCGCGTTATTTTGAAGGGTTATTTCTACCCCTATGTTGTATATTCAAACTATATTTTTGGTTAATACAACACTCACAAGAATACTAGGAAAGTACATAAAAAAACTCTAAATACAGTAAGAAATCTCCTGATTACTAATTAATTGGCCTCTTCTTGATACGTACCGAGATTTCGCTGTGATCCTCGCCCGATTGTGGATATTTTGGCTTTCCTTATTTGGATTGGTAAACTTCCCTGGATCTCGCTCAATCTTTCTCTCGCTCAGTTTCGATTTTGGCCGATCTCGATCTTGATCAGTCTCTGGGTTACGAGCTCGGCAATCTAACTTTGCTTCATGGTTCGATATAATACGATGTTGAACCTTGACCTTTCATGTTCTCGATCAGTCATACAAAAGGGCAAGCCCGATTTTAACGGTACACAATGTCACATGGACGGTTAGAAGGAGAAGTATTATAAGCTTTGAACGAAATATTTACCGGTACAGTATAGAGCTGGTAAATTGAATAAACATTAGGAGTTCTAAAATAAATAATCTCTATTCATAATCTATATCGTATATCGTCTTTCCCTCCTGCAGTGCTAAACCTATTTTTATTGTGCCATCGATGAATCCTAATATCTTTTTCTCAAGGACACAATATCAAGTTAAAAAAACAAATTGAATTGGATTATCAACTTAATTGTATAAATTCGTGTTCAATTGTCATTATGGAGTGTGTCCATGTCCAACACCAGTATGTAAGCATATGCAAAATGTGCGTACTACGTACATACCTAGATATCGAATATATAATCAATAGAGGGGTGATTTCTTGGCCAAATCAAGAAGTTGATGAAGATGCCTTTGATGAGTGATCAACTCAATGCACTATTTGCTGGCACTGAGGCATCCCATGTGGTGCAGCTGAGCTCTGAGTCACATTTTTTTTTTGTCCAATCATCATATATTATAAAAATTAAAATCAGATGGGATGTTTCATCTCAATTCTCTCATGTCCAATGTCCAATATGGCCGTAGTGTTGTGAACTCACATCTTCAGTATCATGTCAGTTGTATTACTATCAATTTAGAATTAATAAGACAGCAAGACAATATAGCTGAAGTTCTACTAATTAATTAGTAACAGTTGCTGATTAATTATAGCAATTATAATCTAATGTCAAATTACTATAAAATCGCCAACTTATAAAGTCTAACACAAGGACCACATTGGTCGAATCATTATATTAAAGCAATGATGATATTGTTAATGTATTAGTTTGCAAATAACGAAGGCCTTTAAAACAACAATAGAAATTGACTCAATCTCATTCAACATCAGTAAAAGAGAAAAAAATAAAATAAAAATTAAACCTCTATATTATTCATTCGTGGATCTCAACTATCAAGATCAGAAATAAGATAATTTTGGCATTGCGGCCAAATTTTGATTCCCTGCTTTCTTTTAACGCGTAGTCGTATATAAAATCATTTTGCTAGTATATCATTATCATTATGCTCAGGAGAAAAGTATATATTTATCATCAACAATGTGTATATATTTAACATCAGACAAAAAGAAAAAAGTATAAAATTAACATTTGTGGATCTCAACAATCAAGATCCACAAACCCAAAAAATACAATATTTGCGTTCCGGCCAATTTTTGATACCTACCATTTTTAACGGCAGACATATTTAGTAGGCGTTTGGACATAAGAATTGTAAAATTCGAAAAAATGGTGAAAAATATTTTGAAGTGAAAATGGTATTTGAAATTTAGAGTTGTGTTTGAACATAAATTTCAGTTTGGATTGTTTTTAAAGTTTTGTAAGTGATTTGAGTAAAAATTTTGAAAAATAACTTTTTGCGGTTTTTTAAATTTTCGAAAATATCCAAAATGCATCTCCAAATAAAAATTAAAAATTTTATGAATAAACTTTGATTTCGAAAAAAAGTGAATTTTTTTTGAAAAAATCTTCCATCAAGTTTTATGTCAAAACGGGCACTTATAATGTAATCATTTTGCTAGCGTAAAGAAGATTTATTGAGTAATTAGTTTTATCACAATTCAAATTGTCGATTTCAAATTCGAATCCTCTTAATGATATGCGAGCATTATGGTCTAATTAAGTCTTTCCTAGTAATATTATTTTTGGTAATTTCTTAAATACAAAATAAGCAAATTAATTGGCGGAGAAACAGTCCTCGTCAAATGATGTGGGCATCAAATTCAAAAAATTGCTTTCCTTCTGTTGAAAGGTCAGTTCAAATTGAAGTCTCAACTTTCATGAGCGGGGATTTAATTATATTAAGTGAAAGTAATTATGACAAAACATAGGGGTAAATTTGTAAACACGAAAATCGCGAATTTATGTCTTTGGACTCTCTCTGCTACGCGGTCACATGTACATTTCCCGTGCTGCCGGCCCAAGTCTGGTGTCAAATAGCGCCGTCCCATACTGCTACTGTTTACGCCGGTTACAAATATCTTTTTCTTTCTCCTTCTACTCTCTACGCTTCACTCAGTATACACATCAAATTCTTCATTATTTAGTAGGTTAAAATCTGCTTTTGTTTTTGAAGAGGAGAGTTCAAATCATTTCGATTTGCCACATTTTTCCTGGTATCGTCAATCTTCGCTTACTGTTTATTTACTGTTTTATATGTTTGTGAAACTGTGGAAAATAGTAATCCACATTCGAATTTTCGAATTACAGATGTCGCCGAGCATTGCATTTTTTGAATCTCTGCTGGAGGAATTTAATAGTATATATGTTTGTTGATTGTGCTCTGAAGTTGCTTACTCGATCTACGAATGTTTTTTCTTGCTGAGGTCCTTGCGATTCTACTCTAAAACGTGTTGCGTTCCTCTTTTGGAATGTTTTTGTCTAGTAGGTATTGCTTGTTCTAGTTGATTCTTCTGATCCAGTAGTGAAGATCCTTGCACCGATTATTTCCTGTTAAAAAAGTTATACTAGGAATTTGTTAGTAATGATTATTGAAAAATAATACTGGAGTTGATGTTTCGAATCATTGTTTGAATAGTGATTCAAGGTGCTGTGTTGCTGACCTCGACGGACAAAGATAAGCTAATGATATCATTTGGACTTAACTTAGGGTTTGACGCTTGCTGTTCTTTTTCTTTTCATTAAAATGTTTTTGCAGCACGATTTGAGTAAATAGTGACGTGATTTGAGTAAATAGTGACGTGATTTGTACATTCACGATATCTATTCTACTGAATTTACTGGCTGAGTGATTGTCACATCTAATGCTGCCAATTTGGAGTGAAGTAATGTTGTCCAACTTTCAATGTTAAAGTTCATCAGATAAAAAATTGGATACTTCATTGAGAAACGTTAGATCACTATGTCAATGATAAATAGAAAAAACATTAGATACTAAGTTACTTGTTTTTTTTTTTCTTTCCTAAAAAGGACATTAGATCACTATGTTCTCTCTCCATTTCTCCAGCTATTGCTACATCATTTACTTGATAATGTGAGGCTGTAGTTCATTTGGGGGAATATTGATGATACTGTTATACTCTTATGAAATTTTCAATTCTCATTGAAGATGTTTGAAATATCTTCTAACCAGTGTAAACAAAAACTTCAACAAAAGGAAATTTGACATTCCAATTAGTCAAGGGACAGTGGAAAAAAAAAAGGAACAAGTTAGTGAAGTGAAAGTGAACAACAGTATGAGAAAGCATGGTTGAGGTTCAAAAGCGGGTAAACACCCAATAGTTGCGGAACCAAAGTGTTATGTTTTCGTATGTATGTTAGCTTTCTTAACCTTGATCAAGACATCAAGGAAATTGAGTGAGCAACTCATGATTTCACTTATTCTTTCAAATGCATGAATTACAAATTTCATTGGAAGTTTGCAGCTAAGTCCTTGACTAAACGTGCTTTAGTTCTTCAACAAAAAGTTGTCCACACTTTGAAAGCAATGCCTTCTGTCTCTCTGGGATCAAAGCAAACCAATTTCATTTTTGAGTCTGTACTGTTAGTTTTGGTCACTGGTTCTTGGGCTATCATCCTATTGATGTTAGTTTCTGGACTTCACAGCTTGTTCTTACACGAGCTTCTAGCTCTGCTTCAATGGAGATTGAGAGAGAAAGCTTCTGAGAATCAAGTGTGCATAGGAAGCAGAATGTAATTGAGAATCAAAAGAGCTAATTTTCTCATTGATGTAATCGCCTATTTATACAGATGATCTTCTCCTATAACTAACTGACAGCTGTCCAAACTACCACTAACTTCCTACTAACTTTCCAATAATTAGTTATACAACTAACTCTAGTTTAGCTCTTAACTAACACTGCTTAACTCTAGTTGCTGAGCTTCATGTTACTCCATCTCGAACAATTGAGACCAGAGCTCCATCTTGTGGAATGTGGTCATGTGTACTATGACATTTTGATAGGACAAATGTTGGGTTGAAATGTTAGTTCTACCCTGGAGTTTAGTTATCTGTTTATTTTGTTACTTTTCCCTCTTTTATGCTATGAATAATGTTTGCTTAAGTGTATTGCTGACTTGGCTCTTAACAACCCTGTCCACTGCTGGTGTTTCAGAAGGTAGTCTCTATAAGATGTCTGAGGAAGCTGCTACAGATCTCAGTGCACTACCTGAAGCTGGGAAGAACAATGAAAATTCCAGTAATGGGAATGTTCCAGCGACAGTGCTTGAGAGTGTTGATAAAAGTTACAAAGAAAAGGAAAGAGAAAAGCCTGTCTTACTTGTTGAGCCTGCCCTTAATGGAGACAATAAGGTGAATACTGGGGTAGAGATTGGAAATTCAGAAGTAGAATACATAGAATCTGAGAATTTGAATGATGTAGAAGATGTCGACACGAGTCTGAAGGTAAAGATTCCTGATATAGTTTTGATGTTGGCTTGTAGTAATTTTTATATCTGTCACCTTCTTAGGTTGATTACACAAGTCTCTTTTCAATGTCGTTGCATCTCCTTTTTTCATTTTGTAGACTCTGTTGACTGGACTAGACTCCAAGGACTGGGTTTTAGTGTGTGAGGCACTCAATGATGTTCGGCGTCTGTCCATATTTCACAAAGAAGCAATGGTTGATATGTTGTAAGTCACATTTTGTAACGGAAGATATAACTTTGAAAGATATTTGATCATGCTGTTCTAGCTGGTTTAAATAGATATCTTTATATGAGTTCCTTTTGTTTTATGCTTTCCTATTTATGTTTGCGACTTAAATGAGCAGGGGAAATGTGATCTCTCTTATTGTGAAATCTTTGAAAAATCCAAGAAGTGCTGTTTGTAAAACTGCTATTATGGCATCAGCTGACATTTTCAAAGCATACTGTGACAGCATAGTTGACTTGATGGATCCACTGGTAACTTTAATTTTAATTCTCATTTGTTGTGACTTATGATTGCATTTGCATTATAATTTCTGCTCCATCACCTTCCTTAAGTGAATTTTACCTTGTCCTTGTGCTCATGACGTGACTGTTCCTTGCTTAGCTTGTACAACTTCTTCTGAAATCTTCACAAGACAAGCGATTTGTATGCGAGGCAGCTGAGAAAGCTCTAATAGCTATGACGACATGGGTTTCTCCATCACTATTGTTGCCGAAGCTGCAACCTAATCTGAAACACAGAAATCCTCGAATTAGAGCAAAAGCTTCAATGTGCTTTTCTCGAAGTGTACCCCGTCTGGTGAGAGTTCTAATTGCCGAAATCTCTCTTTCTATGTGACATATACTCTGGCCTATGAAATTTAGTTGTTTCATTGTACAATTTAGTCCTGCTATTCATTATTTAACCATTTTGTTTGTTTATCTGCTGACTAAGATCTTTCCCTTGGCTATGTTATTGACAATATACAGATAAGAAAGTAAGCTCAAGTTCTTTGAAGTATTCTAATAACTATTTACCTGATAAAAAAAAAGTATTCTAATAACCATTTACCGTTTAAGGAATGACTAGGTAACAATTTGTCAGTCTCTTGATTATATTTCTTAATAGTCATAGTTAAATAAAGCCAAGGAATTTTTGCATTTTGTTCATAATGCTATAGTAGCTGCTCTCATAGTCTCGTTAGTTACCCCCTCGTGGTCGTTTATTATTACTTCTGTTTCTTTTGTTGGTTCTTGTTGAATGAAAACTATAAGGATCACTTCTTAGTGAACTCTTAGCAGCCACTGGAAACTTTAATCAGACATTTGTGGCTTTTCAACATGTTGCTGAAATATGAAAGAGGAATAAACTTTTTGTCCTGGTTCTGGCTTTTTGTTTTCTAGGTATTCTGATAATTTCCTTGTTACTACTAGATGTGGTCTTTACTAACAGTATAGCATGCTTTGCAGGGAGTAGAGGGAATCAGAGCATATGGAATTGAAAACTTGATCCAAATAGCTGCATCGCAGCTCAGTGATCAGCTTCCTGAGTCAAGGGAGGCTGCTCGTACACTGTTGTTAGAACTGCAAACTATCTATGAAAATGCACTCAATGTTACCCCAATAGAAGTGAGTGAAGAGGCGGAAACAATTTCCTGGGAGCATTTCTGTCAATCAAAGCTTTCGCCTTTGAGTGCTCAAGCAGTTCTGCGTGTAACCAATCTCACTAGGGAGGGTATTGTTTTAGGTTCATAGCATTTGTGCAATGAGCTATAGTTCACTTTTGTCCTTCCTCATTTTTTGGTTTGGTTTCTTATACCTGTATATACCATTAAAAGTTTGAGGTGTTTGCGAGGCAGTTAGACCATATCTAGAGCTATAGTCCCTATAGTATCTTGAATATATGGTTTAGATTACGTCGTATTGTGCTTATAATCATTCATGAATGCTTGCTTTGCAGTATTACTTGTAATTGTGCTCGTTCATTGTTTGTCTTAATATTTTAATGGTTGAAAAACAAAATGTATTACTGTGAAGTTAAGGAAAGTTGTTCATAATCGCCAAGGGTGTCGCACGTCCACTTACAGCAATATACTGGCCTTGCAACTTAATTGAGGAAGTGCAAGACAGATGTTTTTCATGATCCTTTTGTTTTCCTGTTAAAGCTATTGTGCTGAGAGTTGTTACATTACGTCTACCACTTCTAATGACTGTCTGGTGATCTCTTCAATCATCTTGTGTTGGATTCATTCCCTTCTCAAGAGGATCGTCCACTATGTGAAGGTCAATGACTATATGCTTAGGCCAAGTGCATCACTTCATTACAGAAGGTCAACACTTTTCAGTTGCTACTGAAATTACAATATTTGTTTGTGTTGCACCTTACAGATTAAAACAACCCAAGCCCCACTGAACATTAGACTATTACAAATTGAAAACAGACAACGTTACCGTCAGCTACCTATACCGTCCGAAATTCTTTTAGGTGAATAAGACTAATACGTATTTTTATATAAGAACTTATCTTAATCCTAAATTATAATAACACAGAAAGAATGCATAAGATGAAGCAGAAGCCAAAAAAGAGGAGTATGCGAATATTTCTGAATTACACCAGAATCATATCTTCCACCAGTCAATTGTTGCAAAACCTTAGCATCTTTTGCTCCAAATCCATTTCTCTTGGAACTAAGGAGCCAATATGTAAGTAACCTCTTATTGTGATTCTTCCTTTCATCCTCAGAACATGAGTTTTTGTAAAGGATTTAACTTATAATGAAGAACCATGAACTGGGCTTTGCCTCGCGGGTTACTCGGGTTATAATCATGGGACTGGTGATATCAGTGATATTGCTACTCGTTTTTGTTGGAGTTCTTGTCTTGATTCATGTCTGTGTAGTATTGAGGGCTTTTAGAAGAAGAATTGACAACGTTAATATGATGGAGAGAGGTGTCAGCATGTCTCAAGAGGATATAGACAAGCTTCCTTGCTTTAATTTTCAAGCCAAAGAGAAGGGAGTCTATAGTCCAGTGGACTGTGCAATTTGTTTGGATAGTCTCAAGTTGGGTGATAAGTGCAGAATTTTGCCTCAATGCAACCACTATTTTCATGCTGAATGCATAGATTTGTGGCTTTTGAAATCGTCCTTTTGTCCAATATGTAGGGCTAGCGCTGATATGCTGAAGGGTTGTTCTATATCTGCAGGAGAAAGCAGCGGATATAGCGAAAGTGGTCAAACGAGAGAACACAATGTCCACATGACTGAGACAAGAACTGAGTTGAGAGAAAGCCAAGAAGTTGATAATTTTAATTAGTATCGACCTATAAAAAGCATCCATGTTAAGTTGCTCATATTGATATTGAAGGAATGAATTATTGTCTCGTTATATGATTTTGGTATCTTGGTAATCCTGATGAGTAATTAGTTTTCAAAATTTAGTTAGGTTCATGGTCCATTTTTTTTACACGATATCAAAATTAGACCCGCTCCTATTTTGGTTTAACCAATATTGGTTCTCATGTTACAATTGGATTACACAAATTATGTTGTGCTTGTTTGACCAAAAAGTATTAAGCCCTTTTAGTTAAACCAATTTAATGAATGCACAAGGGGTGGATCCAAGTTAAAAGTAATAAATTTCAGATCCGAAATTAAACAACTTAGATGGTATGAGACCGTGTTCAAGTCAACAAATGCCAAGTTAATGCTCAATGATTAGTAATAAATATGAGAATAAAAACATGCAATAAATGTGATAAATGACATTTAATGTAATAAGAAGGAATGTCACCCAAATGTTGGATGAGGTAGATGATTCCTTCCTCTGAGGCAACGTGTGACAGCAGACAATGGAAGTGAACTATGTGTCCTTGGATCTTGTGAACTAAAGAGGAATGTTATGTGATGCAATCGAACAAAAGAGACGAGACAAGCTTTTTGTATATTCTTGATAGTCAACTCTTTATAAGATGTTCTTTCATAAAAGTTCCGAATCCCCTTTTTGTTTCCTCTCTCTTCCTATTTATAAGGGATATACCTAGAGAACCCTAAGAAAGTACAATATGGGGGAATATTCAATAGAATATTCCCATCTATCATCTTAGGAATATTTTAACAGCTGCAGCCGTTTGCTCTCTACTCGACCTCGGCACTGATCTCTCCCTTTGAGCGATCCTCGCCACTGGACCGTACTTGGTTTCGACCTTGGCCTTAGCTTGTCCGTCTGCATTCGCTAAACTAGACCTAATTTTTACCCATACAGTTAGTCCCTCCGCTTATTGAGGTCGTCCTTTGGGAGTCCTTGATGAGCGGATTTTATCTGTATCTAATCACAAGATATTCCGTCATGGCGAATGAGCTGAATTGGTCGACGTCGCGTTGATAACGGGTCGGCTCAAGGGTTGTGGTTGGCGTGGCTAATGTAGGATGACGTCATGACCACACGCGTCATCATTACGCATCTTCCTGATGCAATAAGTCGTTTCCAGTACCTCTGTTGCTTCGATTTTAGTGTCAATGACAGTTTCTTGCATCGATTTGGGCGCCATAACACCTTATAAATAGGGGAAGGGAGATTCAAAAATGAGACTTTTCAAACTCCATACTCCTTAGGCACTTTGCTTGTTCTTCTGCTTCTTCTCTAACCTTGCTTCCGATTTACTTCTGCTTTTCAGCTCCATCTTTCCCGTTGATACCCTTCTTCCGGTTCAACTGTATACACGTTCTTGCAGAAATGACAAACTCCCCTCACACTTCTAATATAGTTTTCGATGTCACCCCTTTATCGGTAGCTATACCTTCCGGTAGTAGTGAACCCACGGCTGCGGAAACGAAAGTTTTCCCACCATGGAGGAGATAGCTCCTCGGAACCCGTCGGCCAGAAACGACTTTCAAAAAGAACCTTCCCCTGCTCCTGAGCAGGTACTACCAGTCATGGGGTCGAAGCAAATATCTGACCTGCGGTCCAAATTTCGTAATCCTGCTTACGTCGATATTGTTCCGGCGGGGAACGACTCAATACAAGTTCACCGACCTGGGTATTGCGCTTTTTACCAATACTCATTTTTGGTGGGTTACGCTCTTCCTCTTCCCCCACTCGCTGAAGAGTTCTGCCGCTTTTATGGCGTCTGCCTGGTACAACTTTTCCCTTACCTATATAAAGCCTTTTTCATGCTGGCGAAGTTCGCAGAGTTGGCCGGTTGCTAAGTCTCCATTCGTCATCTGCTACAACTCTTCTCGCCTTATTTCTACAGGGGCATGCTAATTCATCTTCGCCATCATGGGACTAAAGGATTGGCGACGGGGATGGATGACAAGGCGAACCAGCGGTTCTGGTGCAATTACTTCTTCGTCAGGACTGAGCACGTAGTGGCGGACCCAACCGGGTTCCCTGAGCAGTTCAATCGTAAGGGCCTTTTACCGTTCGTCATATATTTTGTTTATCCCTCATCTTTTTGTTTCTTACTTGCTCATGTCTTTCTACTTTCAGCTGGTAAGCGTCCACCTCCCTTGGTTCCTGATATCGAAGACTAGGTGACTCGCGTCTTACCTCATACTATGGGAATTCGCGACTGGATGTCCTTTAACAAGCGGTTCGGTCCCAAGCCTTTGACTAGTGAGTCTGATTCCCATTTCTACGACCCTTTCGCTTTCGTTATAGCTTATCATTGTTTTGTCATCATTTTTTGTTAAACATGATTTTCTTTTTGCGCCAGGTCTGCGAGCTTCCAAGAAGACGAAGGCTCCAGTGCCCGCATTCCGCCAGACAGTCGCTTCGGCTAGAACACAATTTGTATTGGCTGAATCTGTACGAGAGAGTCGAACTCTAGCCCCGCCGTTGAGTGATTCCGCCCCATAGGTAGTGATAACTAGGGATTTTGCTACATTTTATACTCCTTCTTGCTTAAGTTTTGATTAGAAAAATGTACAAAATAGTCCCAAAGGCTCACAAGTTGTGCTTGACTATAGGTTTGATCAACAAAGTGACAATATGCCAAAGATCAGCTCAAAAAGGAGTGAAACTTGCACAAGTATCAAGGCAAGACAAAGCTCAGGCAAAACAAGGCCAGTGCGGCCGCACACCATTCTGTGCGGTCCGCACAAGTGAGGTTCAGAGAGTATGCAACTCAGGCAAATCAGGCAATGCAGCCGCATGGGATTTAATGCAGTCCGCACTGAAGTTACTGCGGCCGCACTCGATTTAGTGCGGTCCGCACAACCAAGGATCAGAGAGTTGCTATTTTCGGAGATTGAAGCCAATGCGGTCCGCGCTTCATTTCATGCGGACCGCACTAGAGGCCATCGCGGCCACAGTCCATCCTGTGCGGTCTTCATTGCCCCAGTTCAGAGAGTTCGATTTTCAAGTTTAGAGCCTTAGTGCGGCCGCACGTGATTTTGTGCGGTCCGCACTAGCCCCGCAGGGGTATTTTTGTCCAGATTTTTCAGCTTAGTATAAATAGCTTCTTTTCCCATTTTTAGGTCATCAAATAGTTTTAGCTGAGAGCTGCGCTCGTAGGTTCGAATATTTTAGATATTTTGGGTAATTTTATCTACATTTCAACATTGAATCTTCTTGTTTATCTTAGTAATTAATTAATATGAGTTTTTCTTCATCTATTTCTTGCTTTTCTTCTTTAATTATGAGTAGCTAAACCTATAAGCTAGGGTTGTGGCTCAACCCTAGTGTGGGTAAGTGATGGGTGTCGTGTTTTAGGGCTAGATTGACTATGAGTGTTTGATATTTGGGCGAATTTCATGTTTAATTGTTGAATTAGTGGTTGCAAACACTAGTTTGTGTTTAGTTGACTTGAGCTCTTCTTGAGAAAGAGAGCTTGAGTCTCTGACCTTGGTCCAACAAGGAATTGGGGCGTACTCAAGAGATTGATAGCCCCAATTAAAGGGTTAAACCTCGAGAGAGTAATACCCGACTTGAACCTTGATTGCTTGTGCAAATTTGCATACCCAATTGGTCTTGAGAAAGTCAATACGGGCAAAATCACTTAAACCACTGAGAGGTGTAGAATGGGTAAAATCGTGCAACGGTTATATCATACTCCCCAAACATGTCAATCATGCCTTAGACTCAAGTATCCGTCAATTGACCACCTAGGTGAAAGTCACTACCCTAGTGCCTTTTAAACCATTTGAACAACCCGTTTTAGTTTAACTCTTAGTTTAATCTAGTTTCATTTACCATTGTAGTTTGATAAAAGTAGAAGTAAAACAAAAACCCCAAAAATATATAGAAGTGTAATTTGGAACACATACGCAACTCTAAACTAGATAGATACCCGACTCCAAATTCTAGCTCTCTCTGGAAATCGATCCCGACCCTAAATCGGGTAAAAACTCTTCGATCCTCTCTCGCTACTTAATAGTAGTTCAGAGTAGGCCTTGATCACTTTTTGGCTCCGTTGTCGGGGAGCTAACGGTTTTGGCTATCTATTTAAATAGTTTTGTGTATTGTTCTTCTTTCCTTCTTTGTTACTAATTTGTTTGTGTCACAACTTGGGTACCAAATAGCAGCGAACAACACAAAAGACCCTATTGGAAATGTGATTGCGGAAGATGAGGTAGATGATGTCAGAGATGATGAGGTGCCTCTTGTACCTCAAGGACAACGTAGAGGCCGCCAGGATAATGCTAATGTTAATGACAATATTCCAGACCCTCCTCCGCCACCTCCAAGAGTGGTTCCTAGAGTGCTTCCAAACCAAGGCTATGCAAGTGCTATTGTCCCACCCTGAATCCGGGCGGGAAATTTTCAAATAACCAATGTGATGTTGACCTTACTAGAGGAATGCGGGTACTTTACGGGCGCTACAAATCAAAATGCTTACAAACATCTCAAGGGATTCACGGATACATGTTGGGGGACCAAGCAATCTAACGTGTTCGAGGATGCTCTTAGGTTGAGACTCTTTCCATTCTCAATTATAGGGAAGGCATTGGATTGGCTCTAGCGACTTCCCATCCATTCCATCACTACTTGGGATAAGTTGGCCGACAAGTTCATTGCAAAATTTTTCTCACCGGGGCATATGGCTGCATTGAGAGATGAGATCTTGACGTTCAAGCAAGAGCCCACGGAACCTTTGCATGAGATTTGGAAGCGTTATAGAACAATGGTGAAGGAATGCCCCAACAATGATATGACTGAGGCGATGATCCAAAAAACCTTCTACCAGGGCATTAATACAACAAACCAATGCATAGTGAACCAATGCTGGGGGCAACTTCATGAAGCTATCGTATGATGAGGTTTGTGACATTCTTGACGAGATGGCTAACACTTCTTCCGCTTGGCAAAGTAGAGCTAATGTGCCCCATGGTGACCCCGCAATTACCCATTTGCATAAGGAATTACATGATCATGGGCAGGCTATAGCTGAGTTGACAACTACAATGAACCAACTAGCAAAGGCACATTTGCAACAAGTTCAAAATCCACGCCAAGTGAATGCCATGGAGGGTGTTAACATGCTTGTCAACAAAAGAAGACAAAGAGGGCAACAAAACTAAGGGAATTCAGAGCAATTTGATAATGATTGTAGTGGATTTCAAAATGATGATTATGATGAACAAAGTGAAGAGGTGCAATACGTGAACAATTATCAAGGCCAAAGAGGAAATTCTTCCAACCAACAACAATGGAGACCCCAAGGCAATTGGGGAAATCAACAACAAGGCAATGGTAATTGGGGGAACAACAACCAAAACAACAACTGGGGAAATCAGAACAACAATCAAAGCTACTAAGGGAATTAGAATGGCAATAACAACAATTGGGGTGGTAATAACAATCAAGGTGGATGGAACAATGGAAACCAAGGAAACCGGGGGCAAGGCTTTCAAAGGCCCCCAATGTACCAACAACCGAACAATCCACCCCCATTTCCATCTCAAGGTCCCAGTTCTTCTAGCAATGATATAGGTAGAATTGAAATGATGTTCGAACAGATGATGAAGAAGAATGCGGACTCGGATGCTCAGTTGGCTTCCCACAATACCTCTATCAGGAACTTGGAGGTGCAGTTAGCCCAAATCTCACAGTCTTTTAATATTCACCCTAAGGGTGCGCTACCAAGTGATACGGTAGTAAACCTGAAAGGTGGGAACAATCATGTTATGGCAATAACAACAAGAAGTGGGAGAGGCGGTGATGTGCATGCCTCCAAACTAAAGCAAGTTGTGGATGATGATGTTGAGTTGCAAGAAGATGAAGTTCCTTTGGTGGTTGAAAATGTGATTGATGAAAATGTGAATGAAGAAGTGAGGATTGAAATTCAAGATGTCGAGGTGGAAACTCAAAATGATGTGAACCCATTTAGGGAACACATAATAGACATGCCGGAGCCGGTTGTGCCTAAAGACAAGACTCCTTTTCCAAGGCCACCTCCGCCTTATCCTCAAAGGCTCGCGAAGCAAAAAAATGAAAATCAGTTTAAAAAGTTCATTGACATAATGAAGAGCTTATCCATCAATGTGCCTTTGGTAGAGGCTCTTGAACACATGTCGAACTATGCTAAATTCATGAAGGACTTTGTAACAAAGAAGCGGTCTATGGATTATGAAACTATAAAGATGACTCACCAAGTTAGTGCAATAGTGCATTCAATGGCCCCGAAACTTGAAGATCCCGGTGCTTTCACCATTCCTTGAACCATTGGGACTGCGGATTTTGCTAAAGCTCTATGTGATTTGGGGGCTAGTATCAATTTGATGCCCTATTCTATTTTCAAGACTTCCATGAGATTACAAATGGCAGATAGAACGATGAAGAAACCATTGGGTATTATTGATAATGTTCTTGTCCGGGTGGACAAATTTATCTTTCCAGCTGGCTTTGTGATCTTGGACTGCGAGGTGGACTATGAAGTTCCTATCATATTGGGAAGACCTTTCCTAGCTACGGGGAAGGCCTTAGTTGATGTGGAAGTAGGGGAACTCACCTTCTGGGTGGGTGATAAAAATGTGGTCTTTCATGTGTGCAAATCAATGAAGCAACCCAATAGTACCGAGGTGTGCTCTTTTTTGGACCTCGTCACAGCAGTGATAATTGATGACACCAGTGCAATAATCAATGTGGAGGACCCATTGGAGGCCGTATTGTTGAATCTTGATGTCAATGAGGATGCAAGCCGAGAGGAGTGCTTGAATTCTTTACATGGAATGGGCTCTTACTCTTATGAGCCTAGGAAATTATCTTTGGATCTCGAGAATAGAAAGACTCCACCAACAAAACCTTCAATTGAGGAGCCTCCGGTGTTGGAGTTGAAACCGCTGCCTCCACACCTCAGGTATGAGTTCTTAGGCTCAAATTCTACTTTGCCAGTTATTCTTTCTTCTTGCCTTACTAACATGCAGGTTGATGCCACATTGGCAGTGCTTCAAAAGCGGAAAAAGGCAATTGGATGGACTTTAGCTGATATTCGGGGAATAAGCCCCGCATTCTGTATGCACAAGATTATTCTAGAAGATGATGCAAAGCCTTCCTTAGAGCATCAAAGGAGGTTGAACGAGGCAATGCAAGAAGTTGTGAAAAAGGAGGTGATCAAGTGGTTGGATATCGGGGTGGTGTACCCGATCTCTGATAGCTCTTGTACTTCGCCGGTACAATGTGTACCAAAGAAGGGTTGCATGACCGTGGTTACAAATTCATAAAATGAGTTGATTCCTACAAGAACTGTTACTGGTTGGAGGGTATGCATGGACTACCGCAAGTTGAATAAAGTGACCCACAAGGATCACTTCCTTTGCCTTTTGTTGATCAGATGTTGGATCGACTTGCTGAGCGTGCCTTCTACTGTTTCTTGGATGGGTATTCTAGGTACAACCAAATCTTGATTGCTCCGGAAGATAAGAAGAAGACCACATTCACTTGTCCATATGACATTTTTGCCTTTTCTAGGATGCCTTTTGGGTTGTGTAATGCACCGGCTACATTTCAGCGGTGTATGATGGCCATTTTCACTGATATGGTGGAAGACATTTTGGAGGTGTTCATGGATGACTTTAATATTGTGGGGGATTCATTTGATGAGTGCTTGAAGAATCTTGATAGAGTTTTGGCCCGTTGTGAAGAAACCAATCTTGTCCTCAATTGGGAGAAATGCCACTTTATGGTGGAAGAAGGAATAGTTCTTGGGCATAAAATTTCGAAGCATGGTTTTGAGGTAGATAAAGCAAAGATCGATGTAATTTCAAGGCTACCTCCCCCTACATCCGTCAAGGGAGTTCAAAGTTTTCTCGGGCATGCGGGGTTCTACCGGAGATTTATCAAAGACTTTTCGAAGGTAGTGAATCCTTTGTGCAAGTTGTTGGAAAAATATGCTAAATTCGTGTTTGATGAAAAATGTATGCAAGCCTTTGAACTTCTCAAGTATAAGTTGACCACCACTCCTATCATTACCGCGCCTAATTGGAGCTTACCCTTTGAGCTCATGTGTGATGCGAGCGATGTTGCGGTTGGGGCGATTTTGGGTCAAAGAGTGAACAAAATGTTTCATCCGGTGTACTATGCGAGCAAGACAATGAATGATGCTCAAATGAACTACACGGTAATCGAGAAAGAACTTTTGGCTATTGTGTTCGCAATGGAAAAATTCCCGCCATATCTTATGGGTGCTAAGGTTATTATTCATACCGACCATGTCGCACTCCGGTACTTGATGACGAAAAAGGATTCCAAAGATAGACTGATGCGATGGGTCTTGTTACTTCAAGAGTTTGATTTGGAGATTGTGGACCGGAAGGGTAGTGAGAACCAATTGGCGGACCACTTGTCCCGCTTGGAGGAGGAGGTGAGGCCTCGTGACGGCTTAGAGATCAATGATTCATTTCCCGACAAACAACTCCTTTCGATATCGATGAATGATATGCCATGGTTTTACGATGTTGCTAATTTCCTTGTGACTGGTATAATCATGTGTGAGCTCACTTCTAACCAAAGGAAGAAGCTCAAGCGGGATAGTTTGGATTTCTATTGGAATGAGCCGTACTTGTTCAAGATCTGCACGGATAGTATGATCCGAAGGTGTGTCCCGGAGGAAGAGTAATTGAGTATCTTGGAGGCTTGTCATTCCTCTCCCTATGGTGGCCATCATGGCGGGGTGAGGACGACTTCCAAAGTTCTTAGTTGTGGGTTTTATTGGCCAACTTTGTACAAAGATGCAAGTGAACTTGTGAAGAGGTGTGATGAATGTCAAAGAGCGGGTGGAATTTCGAAAAAAGATGAGATGCCTCTCAATACCATTCTTGAGGTTGATATTTTTTGATGTGTGGGGAATTGACTTTATGGACCCGTTTGTTAGCTCGTGTGGGAACACATACATTCTTGTGGCGGTGGACTATATTTCAAAGTGGGTTGAAGTTGTGGCTTTACCCAACAATGAGGCCCGGAGTGTTATTACATTTCTCAAGAAGAGCATCTTTACAAGGTTTGGTACTTCTCGTGCAATCATAAGTGATGGGGGGGGTCTCATTTTTGCAATAGAGCTTTTGACACTTTGCTTTCAAAGTATGGTGTCAATCACAACGTTTCTACTCCTTATCATCCTCAAGCAAGTGGTCAAGTTGAAGTCTCCAACAGGGAAATCAAAAGCATATTGTCAAAGACGGTCAATGCAAATAGGACTAATTGATCAAAGAAGTTGGATAACGCTCTATAGGCTTATAGGACTGCTTACAAGGCTCTGATTGGTATGTCTCCATATCGGTTGGTGTTTGGGAAAGCTTACCATCTACCAGTTGAGTTAGAGCACAAGACCATGTGGTCTTTGAGGAAGCTAAATCTTGAATGGGATGTGGCAGCCAATCTTCATGTGGAGCAACTTAATGAACTTGATGAATTCTGATTCCATGCCTACTCCAGTTCGTCCTTGCACAAGGACAAAATGAAGTACCTTCATGATAAATATGCTCGTAGCAAGGAGTTCAAAGTGGGCGATTTGGTTCTCTTGTTCAATCCCGACTACGTCTGTTTCGGGGAAAGCTCAAGTCAAAATGGAGTGGACCTTTTGAAGTGGTGTGTGTGACCCCGTTTGGTGCTATTGATTTAAAGAACAAAAATTGTGAAGTTTTCAGAGTGAATGGGCATAGGGTCAAGCACTACTTGGAAAAAAATGATGACAGCCACGTGGTGACACTTCTTTATCTCAAATGATGTGATGGTAACCTGCGTCATGCCGTGACATTAAATCAGGCGCTTTTTGGGAGGCAACCCATGTGTTTTTCTTCTTGTTTTTTTTTTTATTTTCATTGTAGTATAGGATTGATTTTTGGGCTAACTGGTTGTGAGATGCTACAGGGTTGTGTTGATGTAGTGCAGGACATAGTGAAAAAAATGTTCAGGTCTCTGAAGTTGTCAATGCGGCCGCACTACATTCAGTGCGGACCGCACTGATGAAGGGTGAAATTCCCAACTCTCTGAAGTTTGCCACTGCGGCCACACTACATTTCGTGCGGTCCGCGGTGGACCACTGCGACCGCATGACAATTTGTGTGGACCGCAGTATGTTGCCTTCTCAATCTTCAAAAGTGCTGTGTGATGCGGACCGCAGTCCATTTTGTGCAGTCCGCATTGGGGTAGGTAAGTTGGGCCCCAGGACTTTTTCTGTAATTGTACCTGAGGCCCAACGTTTAAACTTTTCGATCCTCTAACTCTCAAACCTCATAAAAAACATTGTTCATCATATCTTCTGCTCGTAACTAGCTGCTAGGACTCATTAATCATCTGTAAATCTCACATCTGGTAACTCTACTTCTTTTTAATTGCTTCAATTTCGTTATTTTCTTTTCCTTTTTGTTTTACTTGTCTATTACTCTTTTCTTCCTTTAATTTATTCCATTAGTTAGGTTAGGGTAGTTAATCTCTTGATTAAAGTAGACTTAGATAGTTAAATACACTGGGCAAACATGTAGGGACACTACTTAGGTGAAAAATTGGGCTTAGAATCAAATTATTTTGAACCCTAAGTTAGTGACGCAACTAGGCACTCAGTGCGGACCGCGTTCGATTCTGTGCGGTCTGTGGTACCCTTGTGCGGTCCATAGTAACATTTTGTGCGGATCATACTGGTCTCTATGCGGCCGCACTATATTTTGTGCGATCCGAACTGCTTGGATACAGAGAGTGGGTAGTCTGAACCCCACCTCTGTGCGGACCACATTGCTATTTTGTGCGATCCGCACTGACCTCTGTGCGACCACACACCATTCTATGCAGTCCACACTGCATATCTTCTGCAACTGTCTGCAATTCTTTCTGCAACTCTGCTTTTAATTATTTCTAATGATACTAACAAGCTTATTGGATTGTGTTTGTAGACAATGGTGAAACAACGAGGTAAAGGCTCTAAATAACCAGGCAGAGGAGAATCCTCCCGGGGAGGGAAACAAAAAATGGTAAGATTGACTGTTCAAGCCCGACAAAATATTAAAAACATAAGAAAAATGATTAAAGCTGCTGATAGAGCCATTGACATGTCTTGGAGTGAGTACAAGCCCTCCTGGGAGATATCTTCAGACTCAATCCTAGAGTACATCCTTGACTGGCCGAAGAGAAACAGACCAAGAGACGCTCCTCCCACTTCCCCCGCTACCTAAGTGCTAGTAAATGTATCTTCTGGGTCGTCTGAGGGCTCAACTAAAGGCGGTGGGGATGAATACTCCACCTCTCCCACAACTTCATTATCCGAAAAAGGTGCAGTAGGAGATGAGGAGGAAGTAGGAGGAGAAGAAGTAGTTGGAGAAGGGGGTGAACCTCAAGTGGGGGGTGTTGCTAGAACTAGGAAATCGGAGGCGTGGCAAGACCGGTTTGTGAGTGAGGTAGCGTATCATAAATTCCGGGAATGGTGGCTGGTGAGGAAATTGATCCCGGAGAGGAGTTTTATGGATAGAGAATTGCTACCTCACAACCCCAATGTGAGGAGGTAGTTTAGGGAGAGAATTAACTTGGAGTACTTTTTGGGTGAATGTGTAGATGCCAACGAGCACTTGGTCAAGGAATTCTACACCAATGTTGCCCACATAAAAAAGGGCACAAAAGTGACCAAGGTGCGAAATCTGAAGGTGTTGTTGGATGGGAAAATAATAAATGACTACCTTGACTTTGATGAGGAGGATGAGACCCTATATATGGCGAAGATGGAAAGGGCGAGGAGGTCCTTCCCTGGTTAGCACAGTTCTGACAATCCTAGGTACCACCCCCAATTGGTTGAATGCGGGTGTCAAGATTCTAAGAAGAAGTTTCAACTTCGAGGCAAGGGGGCGGGAAACACTTGTGTGCAGCAGACTGGACCCCACTACTCATGACAACTCCCTCCCTCTGCACCGGGCAGTTTTGGTGGCTTCTATCATGGCGGGATACCCGATAAATGTGGGAAATGTAATGTCTAGGGTAATCACACTTGTGGGCAGTGAGAATGACAGAAACTACCCTTTTCCCAGCTTCTTGACTATGTACTTCTGGGACCGCAAAGTTTAAAAAAGGCCGTTTGATATAAAGGTCAAGGAGAAGGCCCCATTCTCGTGGTATAACATGCAGGGGGATGACAACCCAAAGAGCAAGAACTTCAAGGGAACAACTACTGCTCCAACTGGACAGTCTGAAGAGCCAGTTGTAGTAGTGGCTCCTACTCAGCCTGCCTCCACCTCCACAGACATTCCTCCTGGCCCATCCACCTCAGCAGATCCGGAGATACCCTCTTCCCGAGCTTACCTAGTGACTGCCCACCGACTAAGCCAAGCTCTTCTCAGTATCAACAAATAGATGAAGACAGCGTCATCCAAGTTGTCTATCCTCACTACTACAGTAGAGGCTCAGTTGGCTCCTCCGCCTCCATAGGTCCCACAGTCCATAGAGGATGCCCTCAAGGAGATTCTGGCCAACCAAAAGAAAATCCTCGACTCTCAGAAGGTACTCACAGATGTAGTTGATTCACACAGCAAGGCTCTCAAGTAGCTTACTAAGGAGCACAAGAAGTTGAGGAAGACGCGGGCTTCCAATGAGTCCGTAAAGGCGCTAAGAGTTGATGTTGACAGGTTGAAGACAGATCATTTGCCTTTGGACTTATTGCTACAGGACCCAGTACCATCAGCTCATCCCTAGCCCAAGCAGTCCCAGAGGCCTCCCAAGAGGACGAGGATGATTCCCAGAGCGGACGATGCAATCATCCAATTGGCAGACCCACCGGAGGCTTCCTCCAGTCAGCCACATGATGCACCCCAGGAGCCTGTCCAAGTCTAGACCCAGGTCCCAGCCGCAGAGCAGCAGGCCATAGGGAACTAGTCTGAGGTTCCCGACCACAGTGAGGACCCAACGACCACTCAGGAGCCCATTCAGGCAGACGGGCCATAGGGAGTCTCTATATCCTTTTCCCTTTTATTTTTGGTGCTTATTTAGTTTAGTTGGCATTTAGGACAATGCCAACTTTCATTTGAGGTGGTAGGCCCTACTTTTATGGATTTGGATTACTGTATATATTTGACAGTTTTTATGTTTTCTTTATTTTTCATCTTTGGGTTGTATATAATTTTAACATTTTGTTATATTTATCGTACTTTTATTTTACTTTGGGTCTGTATATAAAGTTATGTTACATTGTACATATTCATCCCATCTATTGTATATTCGACAAATCCCCTCTTGTATATATTCATTTTACTTTCCGCAATTTTTCGTTCTTAGCTTCTTATTGATGTTCGTAGCTTCGTGTTTTGAAAGTTTCCAATAAGCCTTTGGTTTTTTTAATGCCATGGTTCTTTCCAAAGGTGAAGTTTGTGTGAACCGGGTGGCTCTTCCCAATGATGGATGGCGTGACAACCTTTTTAAGGGTTTTAGTCCGTTTTTCTTTTTCTTTTTAGTAGTTAGTGGTTAAGGGTGCCTCAAGAAAAGCTTCACTTGGGCCTAGCTCATTTGCCTTTGATCTTATTGTAGACATGTGATTTTTGACCCTCCCCAAGATTTTTTATATTTTAGCACGTAAATATTTAATTTAGGCCTAATATAGCTATTTCAACTCATTTTTAATCTTTTACTTTTATTTTATTACAAGAAAATAAAAATTACATAAAATAGGCTCATTAATGTTTTGTAGTCATTTTTAATCTTGAAAAAATACCAAAAAAATAGTTTTATTTTAACGGTCAGTCTTTATTTTAATAATTATTTTCACTTAAGTAGATTTAATTAATATTTTTAATAGTATTTCTATATGGATAGAATTTTAGTTAATTAAGCTAATTTTAAGCATAGCTAGTCATAAAAGCCCAAGTTTCTAGCTCATTCCTTAAGCCCAATACCCATTAAGCTAATCCTAGGGATCCTTCTAGACTTTTCTTTGGAACAAAAAATAAATAAAAAGACCCTAAGGACTTAAGAGCAAATACACAAAATATAAGCCTAGACCCTAGATCTATATAGACCTACGTCTAAAATCCAAAGGGGGGGGGGGGATCATCTCATCGGACCAGCGCCGCAGGACCCCAAAAGTAGAACCCCTCCCTCTTGTTCTTCATCTTACCCAGCTATCAACACAACCAAGAGATCCCCCCCTACGCCCAGCAACACCCAGCACCCTCCAGTCCCTTTCGACCTCACTGAACGAAACACACACACATAACCCTTTTGTTTCTTCTTCTTCAACGCCTCTGTTACTTCTTCTTCAAAAATCAGCCATACACGCTCTAAAACGCACAAGAACAAAGATAGCAATAAAAAGGGGAAGGGATTTGTCAAAAAAAAAAAGAGTTCTAAAGTTGTTCTTTTCCAGTTCGTTCATAAAAAAAATGAAATGAAGTTGATTTCTTTCTTTTTAAAAAAACGGAAAAAAGGTACACAAAATCTCATCTCCTTCCTCCCTGATTTTGGTTCTTAAGAATGGAGTTCGATTGAGCCAAAATCGAGTATGTTTGTTCGTGTGTTTGCGGCTGGTTCGAGGTTCCGCTCGAAAATCTGCTCCTAGGTTCGATTGGTAGTAGCCCAGTTCATTTTTTTCGGAAAGCTTCTTTGAGGAAATTACTGTTTTAGCTGCTGTTGAATACTCTGTTGAACACTTCGAGCCTTAGCCTTCGATTTTAGCTTCCTTTGGCTAATGTTGAGCTGTATTTTGCTATCTGAGATATGTTTGCGGTTGTAATAATAAAATGATTATTGTTTGATGTTCTAGTGCTATTAAATCTGCACATATGTTCTCATTTCAATTTTATTTGTTAACTACATTGTTTGCAAATTGAGGTTGTGTGCTTGATGAAATTGTTTTTTTGAGTATGTTGTAAATCTTAGTAGCTTCATGAAAATGAATAGCACCGATCTGGTGGCCTGCGCAAGTAGTCCAGAATTTTAATCAATGATTAGTAATTTAGTATAAATTGATAATTTTCATGTGCCTAACATAAGTCCTAATATGAGTTGCAAATGGGTTTTACAAAAATGTTGTATTCTATGTCTTGCCACCTTGAATCATTGAGCTTAATCATATATTTAAAGGCTGGATCCGATTGAAATGGCACCTGTACAGATGAAATGCATTGGTTTGCTAAGCTTATTATGCTTGATAGTTGAATTGTCTCAATTGTCTCTTTCAAGTTCATAGCCTCTTTTGTTTTCCGCTTCTTTTAGATTTTTTTAAGTATTTGATACATCATGATGGCCTTTTGAAATGGTGTCTACATTTGTAGGATTGACAACAAACTTTAAGTTATTGATGTGTAAATGAATTTAATATATTGAGACATAAGTGATAAGAACAAAAGAATGGGAGATGGATTTTAGAAAATCCACTGTTTGTTTTGTTAATAAGCCACAAGTCAAAGGCAACATTAAAGAAAAGTTTGTGCCTCAGATTATAAATACATCGTAGCTTGTTTTAGCCGTGATTAATAAATCATCGTGACTATGGGTACGGTTCCTGTGACATATTCATGGTCATGATACCCAATTCCAAAATTCGGGGTGTGCCATTAGTTGAATTTTCTATGGCTCTGGCAAACTTGAAAGTGTGTAGTTACTTTAGGAGTGCAATTTAACTTAATTTCCTTAAACTCCGGTATGCATTTCATGTGAGCCGAATCTAAATCTCAACAACGTTAAATAAAATGTGTCGTGGATTGCGGGTGCATTTATGTGACGTGGTTCAAGACGTGTTTTAAATAACGTTGAAATCTTCCTAAGAAAAATAATTAAATAAAAGCGGTTATAAAGCTAAAATTGCACCATAGGCTAAAACAAGTGTTAAAATCAGATAATAGGCCAATTATAATAGTTGAGCGATCGTGCTAGAACCACGGAACTCGAGAGTGCCTAACACCTTCTCCCGGGTTAACAGAATTCCTTACCCAGATTTCTGTGTTTGCGGACTGTAAAACAGAGTCAATCTTTCCTCGATTCGGGATCTAAACCAGTGACTTGGGACACCATTAAATCATCCCAAGTGGCAACTCTGAATCTTTAAATAAATAAATCCCGTTTCGATTGTCACTTTAAGTTGGAAAAACTCCCTTATATACCCTCCTTCCGGGGGTGTAGGTAAAAAGGAGGTGTGACAATCATGTGGACAACATATTAACAACCGAACCCAAAATCTCTGGTTCAGGCTTCAAAATTCGAGCTTAGATGAATTGTTATATTTGGCTTTATCTGTTATCTGATTTTATTACATGTTTGAGCCTAATGTGCTAAATGTTGCTTTTACTGCTTTGATATTATCTGAACTATATATAAACTGCTACGAAACCCTTCTCTTCTCATCTTCGGGGAGGTGCACGCTGGACATGACTCCCTATTCTGTTAGTGTCATACCTTAAAATAATAAAGAGGCTCAGAAAAGTTATTAAGCCGGATGGCCTTTTGGTTCCCGGTATGTAGTCCCCTCCTCGGCTCGAGTTGTCCGCTCGGGTACACAAGTCTAGAACAACATACCCAGGTTTTAAACTTAGAATAACCCAGCCTCATGCCGGATCCCTAGTTAGAACGCTTGTTTGCATCATATGCATTGGACTTTGGGGACTCAACACAGGGGTTGGGTCCGTCTAGGACAGGTGTACCCAAAATAACAGACCATCTTGATGCATCCTATGTGATACACGTTGCATTTCTCCAGGGGTAAAAGGGTCATTTGGCGGTCCAATGATATCGGAGGGCAAATGAAAAAAAAGGAAAAAAAAGAAAACGAGAGGGTGAAGTGTGAGGATAAAGCGAGTAGGGCCAAATTATGTTTTCTGCCACATTTTTGTTAAGAAAAAAAAAAGCCTGAAAATTCAAAAAAAAAAAGATTTTGCACTTTTTTATCATTTTTCGAAATTCAGAAAATCAAAAAAAGGTAAAAGAAAATAAAATCCAAAAAGAGTTTACATGTTTTATCATTTTCCAAATAAAAAAAACAAAAAAAAACATATTTTCTCTAAATTAATTGTTTTGTTTTAATTCTCGCACGTATCCAATCTGCCCGAACTACGTATACCTAATTCTCGTCTTTCGGGGCGTGATACGTGTCACACCTCCTTTTTTACTACACCCCGTAAATGGTATAAATACAAGGGAGTTTTTCCAATTAAAGGACAATCGAAACGTGATTTGTTTTTTTAAAGATTCAGAGTCGTCACTTGGGATAATTTATGGTGTCCCAAGTCACCAGTTCAAATCCCGATTCGAGGAAAAGATTGACTCTGTTTCACAGTCCGCGCACCAGAAATCCGAGTAAGGAATTTTGTTAACCCAGGAGACGGTATTAGGCATTCCCGAGTTCCGTGGTCCTAGCACGGTTGCTCAACTGTTATAATCAGCTTAATTATCTGATTTAGAACATTTTTGAACCTATGTGCAAATTTTAACCTATTAACCGCTTTGATCAATTTTTAGCGAAGATTAAACGCCGTTTAAAACACGTCTTTGTATCGTGCCACATGAAATGCACCCGCAATCCTAAACATATTTTATTCAACGTTTTAAGATTTGATTTGGGTCACATGAAATGCGCACCCAAGGAAAGTAATATTATTAAAATACGCTCCTAAAGCGACTAACGCACTTTTAACTTTTGCGAGGGCCATAAAAATTTGCTAAATGGCGTGCCTCGATTTATGCTAATTACAAAGTTTCGAAACTAACTTACGAGGGCTATGAATTGTATGTTTGTCTAATATGGCACGCTTCAAATTAATTACCACAAATAATTGAACTAACACGATTTAAGGCCGAGGTATGCAACTATTAGGGAAAGGGGGAGGGGCGTTAGATTTTCAGAAGCCGGGCCACCCCTATTAGTTAACATTAGCAACAATAAAACTTTTAGGCTCAAGAAGAGGCCCAGGACAAACGAAAACAGTGAGACCACTCCTTATTTCCAAAGGGGCCTCCAAGACCAGGCCCAAAAGTCAGTTGGGCCTACTGGCCCTGGCCAGCACATGACTGACTGGTATGTGTATAAACCAAAGATGTAATACGCCCAAGTGATCGTTATTTTCTAAAAAAACTGAACATTGAATAATAATAAGAATTCACAGCTAAATCATCAACATATTACATGAAATTCGAATCCTGATTGTGATCTTGCCAATGACAATGAAAACCCCACATAATTTAGCAATTTTGTGACTTGTTGAACCGTAGATTCATTGTTTGAATCATAGTTCTTCAAGAACAAAATGCCTCACTTGAATTCTAAAAGACAATGTAATAGAAGATTATAATACAAGACTCAGGTTCTGAAAGAAAAAACTAAGCTAAACATGAAACCAATTTAAACTAGATCTAAAGAAAAAATAACGAAGCAAACCTAGATCCCTGCTATAGGAAAGCAAATATTTCCTAATATCGAGGTTTATCGCACAAATCAAACTCAGAAGCTATGACATTGAACCATCAATTAAACTTGCATACCAGATTCAAATCCATATTACAGTAGCCTTAAAAACCTTACTTAGTACACATTTAAAGTCTAAAAAAATCTCGAAATTGACTGCATTTAAACAAGTCCAAATCCTGACCTTAAAACGAATAAGTAATGCAAATGACTACATCTAAAGAATTAGACTAAGATGGACACCAAACCAAACTACCAGGTCATATGATGTTCAGAAGCTTAGTCTCTGATCACATATTCAGAGTTTGAAAGGCAATAAGCAAAATTCTCTAAATAATAAAGTAGACAAGTAAACTTAAATATGAACACAACTAATTGTGAATACAACTCAAAGCTCCAGATTTCCATTTCAATTCCAAATCAAGCTTTACATTAGGTGGAATGTAGAAATGTGTACCTGAATAACAGCAAAATAGACCAACAATTAGCTTGAAACTAAGAGGAAGCAACAGTAATAGACCAATAGCAACAGAAACAAGCAACAACCCCTAATTCAAACAACTTTCAAACCCAGATAAATCAGAATATACTTCAGAAACTGAAAAAAAACTTCTAGAATTGTAGAAGAGCTCGATGGAACAATAATTTTTCAGTATTTCTAGTTCTATCTGATTTTTTTTAAAAAAATCTCTTTCTTGAGCTGCAAGTAACTTATGCCTTTATAGGCAAGCCATTAGGGCAGTTTTAATAAATTTACAATTGCATTTCAATCCTTCAGAAATTTTCGTTTTTGCTTAGGTATCCTTCTTTTAAAATTCAGAACTTTAGAATAGCCCCAACCCCCAGCTTCCTAGAAGCTTCCTAATGCAGTTACAGCCAGATACCCTAAGCTAGTTACCCAAAATACCCTTTGAACCCCTGTTAATTAACCAGAGAAACCAAACGGGTATGGGTCAAGTTGACCTAGTGTTTCAATTCAAAATCTGGGCTAATCCTCTTCCCTTTGGACCCAAGTCCAATGAGAGAATTCAAACAAAATTATCTAGAGGGCCAAAAAATAGACGGGCAATGGAGTCAAATAGACTTTTGGACCAAATGTTCTCAATACGGCCCAAAACTTAAAAAGAAGGAAATTAAACAAAACTATTCTAACGAATCCAAATAGACTAAAGAAAAAATAGCAATTAACCCTTAAACTAAACTAAAAGGAACACATGCAAAGTCGATTTTTGAGAACACGGAAGGAAAGAAGAAAAATAGAAGATGATATTAACAAAACAATGGAAAAGAGAAAGCCGGGAATACCTACCAAAACTAAACAGACAACCGCCTTGAACTAAGCTTCAATGAATCCTCAATTTTGCGACCGAGATAGACCTTAATCGTGTGTTCTCGACTGAGAACACATGACTAAAATCAATTTCGACCTCAAATCCTTAAAGCCTCGCTGAGTGTCTGAAATCGGGTCAGAAACAAGGGAAAATGCGTTCTTGACATGAAATGGCCCCCTTTTTGATGAAAACTGAGGAATTCATGCAGGTTTTAACACGAACTGAGGATGTAATCCGAAAATTTTAGGCAAAAAGAAGAAAGCTTGGATTTTTAATCTTTGATCTGAAATTCGAAAAAATCCAGTGGTCTTTTGGAAAAAATGGTGGCAGGACATGAAAGAGGGGACGATGGGGGTTGTCTAGTCGAAATTTTGGATGAATTTGGGAATGCTCCGCCGCCGTGAGGTGATTTCCGGACGGCGGAGCCACGATAGACAGGGGTGGTGATTTCAGAGAGAGGATTAGGCTTTGGGTTCAGAAGATAGGGGGTCTGCAGATTCGAACACTTTTATACGGGGGCAGGGCCAGTTCTGGTCTGTTGGATCAAGCACGATCAACGACTCAGATCAAAGCTTAACAAAACGATGCCGTTTGGTTGGGGGGGGAACCGGACCGGGTCAGGGTCGGAATGGGCTGGTTTGGGACGGGTTAGAAGGAAATGGGATTGGGCTTTGGAAATTTTCAGTGACTTGGCCCAAAATGTGAAATCCCTTTCATCTTTATTCTAACCCAACTTAATTCAAAACCTTTTTTCTTCTTTCCTTTTTTCTTTTTTTTTTCTTTTTTTTTTCAAAATTTAATTAAAATCAGGATTAATTTCTAGAACTAAACAAAATTAATTAAACCTAAAATGATAATTGACACAATTAATTAAAAATAAATTACCAAAAGAAAGCTACTTAACATCAAAGCTAAAATTAAAAGTGCAAATTAAACTAATTTTTCATGATTTTTCCATTTTTATAAAATAATTAATTTCCTAATTAATCCTAAAATGTAGAACCAACCATAAATGCAAATGCGACATATTTTTGTATTTTTCACTAATTAAAATGCGCAAACAAAAAATGCAAACAATTAACAGAAAATGCCACGAAATTCCCAAAATTGCAAACATTAAAAGAAATTATTTTGAATTTAGGGGAGTAATTCATGTAGGGCAAAAATCACGTGCTCACGGCTGCCCCTCTTTGCCCGGAAACACGAAGAGTTTTCGTGCAAATATAAGTGAGCGGATACGAGCGATTTTTGCCCGTTTGAATACTCCGGGGGAAGCATTTTTGAAAGATTTGACCGCACCCTGCTTCCGAGGTTGCCTACATATACTTGGCTAAAAAGGAATCATGTCAGTGTAGTTCGGGAAGTTTTGGTAGCTGAGACTACCATGAAGCTGGGATTTCACTGTTGCTGCTGCTGTTGCTACTGCTTACTGAACCCCTATTACACCATGTCGAAGATAAAAGAAGCTGGACTAGACTATGATCTATGCTTTACAAACTCCTATCTAGATCTTCAAACTTGATCTTGTGTTTCTTGGTGCCTTGTTATCTTGTATTCTCTTGGTAAAATTCCTTTGTTGCCGCCTTGAATTGTAAACTGAGATGTTTCCCTTTCTCAGGTTGATGCCTGACTGCTGAACTTGATATGTATTCCCATGCTATCCAGGCGAGCTCCTGACTTCAAAACGTGAATGTATTCCCATGCTATCCAGGCGGGCTCCTAACTTCAACATTTGAAAGTATTCCCTGCTCTCCAGGTGGGCTCCTGACTGCTGGCTTGAAATGTATTCCCTGCTCTCCAGGCGGGCTCCTGACTGCTGGCTTGAAATGTATTCCCTGCTCTCCAGGCGGGCTCCTGACTTCAACTTGAAATATATTCCCTGCTCTCCAGGAGGGCTCCTGACTTCAACATTTGAAAGTATTCCCTGCTCTCCAGGCGGGTTCCTGACTTCAGCTTGAAATATATTCCCTGCTCTCCAAGCGGGCTCCTGACTTCAAAATAGATAAAATAAAGAAAACTTTTCTGTCCCAGTTTGGTGGCTGGGCACAGATGTGAGTGTAAAACTAAATCATATTACCAAGTATTACTAAGAATTGGAAGCTAGATCCCATTATTCAGGAGGTCCTGACAACTCTTAACTAAACGACAATTTTTAAAATCAAAGTTATGTCTTCTACAGGTGTGATTTCTGCTAAATCTTGTTATCTAAAAGGGTCTTAAACTACTCTCCATTATCCAGGAGGGTCCTGAAAATCAAAGGTCAATTTTATCTTAAGGGTGACAACTTTGACGGCTGAATTATACTACCCTACAACAGAGTTTACGCTAAATGTTGTTATATAATCGAAATCTTAAAGCTAAGTCCCATTATTCAGGAGGGTCCTGGAAACTCCTAATTCAATCCTATCTCGAACGTGCAAACTTCTCAGCCAACTTATATTCCTTTGAGATACATTTATGCTAGATTATGCTATTTCTGAACTTTAAACTAGGTCCCATTTTCTAGGAGGGTCCTGAAAGTTTACGGTCAAACCTGTTTTGATGCTTGCTCTTTCCCCTACAGAGAGTTTCTCCAAAACAAACGAATTTTCTACCCCTGTTTCAATCAAAGAAAATTTTGTCAGTTTAAAATGGTGGTTAGCTGATGGAATTCTTGCTGAAGACCTTTCCACTGCATTGTTTTGCTTTGACTGGCTTCCTGAAACTGGCCCTGAACCGCTTTGACTTTCTGACTGACTTTCAAAACCCCCATGACCTTTGACGAACCGAGTGTTCTATACCCATGTTGTTGTTTTGCCTCTGACCCATTTATCTGAACCTTTGTATCTCCCATGAAATTACCAAACCATTCCACCGATGAAACCTCTGGTGATCTCCTGTATCCCACCTTACATCATGTTGTCTTTAGTATGCTCTGACCACTTTGTGATTTGAAATTTTGGAAGTTGGTAGTGAGCTTTGAAATTCTTTTCCACTTACTTGGGACAATACTGACATTAAAACATCGTAGACAAATAAACCCAAAAGAAAATGAAATGCAATGATTTTGCGGGTTAAGGATAAGAAGAATCCAAAACCAGATGACTGTTATAAAGGGAAAAAGAAAAAGAAACTTATCTGAGTGGAACAGCTGGTACCAATGATCATGACATTCATTTCGGATTAATCGGCCCAATCTGTCCAACCAATCAACTTTCAGTTGTCGTACTTTGTTGCCTCAGAATTTTCATGACCTGACTACTTTACCCAAACCTTGACCTTGTTCATCCTGCGGTGACTTGAAACAGTTTTCCACCAACAGACCTTTCTCACCTATTGACTTTTTCCACTCACTTTCGCCTCAAGGTGCCCGTGAGGGTTTTCACCAATAAGACTCTCTCATTTTATTTCTCTCAACTCCCGTCGCCTTACGGTGCCTCTGAAGGTTTTCACCAATAAGACTCTCTCATTTTTATTTTTCCTGCTTGAACCAGAGTGTAGCCCCTGACATGAATTAGCTTTACCTGCTCGACTTGGCACTTCTCAAAGACTGTTCAGAAGGTCTTTCTTTGGACCGTAATGTGGGCTTTTGGACAGGGTTAGAAAGAAAGGACATGAAAGGCACAAAACAATTCAAATGGGTTAAAGTTACAACTTTCGAAATCAGATTTCTCACAACAACCATGACTTCTGCCCCAGTTTCTTGCTTGGGTTTTTTTTTTGGATTTTTATTTTGATGAGACCGAACCGTGAGGCTACCTATGTATCCTTAATAGGAATCAGGTCGAACGTAGTTCATGTCATAGAAATTACTTTATTGTTGTGAGTTTTCCTTTTCTCTTTCTTCTTCTCCTTTTTTTTTCTCTTTTGCTTTTTTTTTCTTTTTATTGTTTTTCTTCTTCTTTTCTTCTTCTTCTTCTTCTTCTTCTTCTTCTTCTTCTTCTTCTTCTTCTTCTTCTTCTTCTTCTTCTTCTTCTTCTTCTTCTTCTTCTTCTTCTTCTTCTTCTTCTTCTTCTTATTCTTATTCTTCTTCTTCTTCTTCTTCTTCTTCTTCTTTTTTTCATTCTTTTCTTTCTCTTTCCTTTCTTTCTCTTTTTCTTTTCTTCCTTTTCTTATCTTTCACGATTGTGTTTCTGATATTCACTATCGATTCCGAAAGAGGGGTAAGAAAGAAAATAAATAAGGCTCAAAGGGGTGATGAGGGGTAAAGTGCTTTGATAGCAGAACAACACACCTTCGTCATTTCAATCTTCAAGATATGCCAAATACAAACAAGTACAATCAAACAAAGAAATCATACATAGTATCTCTTGACTGCATCGGAATTGATAGCCATTTCTACATATTTCCCTTCTACATCTGTCAAATATAACGCGCCATTGGACAACACTCTAGTTACAACAAATGGCCCCTGCCAGTTTGGGGCGAACTTTCCTTTTGCTTCAGCATGATGAGGCAAGATATGTCTCAACACTAACTGACCCACTTCGAACTTCCGTGGACGTACCTTCTTGTTATATGCTCTCGCCATTCTCTGTTGGTACAATTGGCCGTGACACACTGCCGCCAATCGCTTTTCATCAATCAGACTTAATTGCTCCAAGCGGGTTTTGACCCATTCGACGTCATCAATTTCTGCCTCAGCGACAATCCGAAGGGATGGGATTTCAATTTCTGTGGGTACTACTGCCTCCGTGCCATACACCAACAAATAAGGAGTGGCCCCTACTGAAGTACGAATAGTAGTGCGATAACCCAACAATGCAAACGACAGCTTTTCATGCCACTGCATAGAACCTTCCACCATTTTTCGAAGTATCTTCTTTATATTCTTGTTGGTTGCCTCGACTGCTCCATTCGCCTTAGTGCGATATGGGGTGGAATTGTGATGTATAATCTTAATTTGCTGACATGTCTCTGTCATCAGATGACTGTTGAGATTAGCGCTATTGTCCGTGATGATTATCTTCGGAATCCCAAACCGACAGATGATATTTGAATACACAAAATCGACCACCGCTTTCTTGGTCACAGACTTGAAAGTTTTCGCTTCAACCCACTTGGTAAAATAATCAATGGCTACCAGAATAAATCTGTGTCCGTTTGATCCTGCTGGCTCAATTGGCCCATGACATCCATGCCCCAAGCAATAAAGGGCCATGGTGCCAACATTGTATGCAATTCAGATGGTGGGGAATGAATCAAATCTCTGTGCACCTGGCACTGATGACACTTGCGCACAAAATTGATGCAATCTCGCTCTATAGTGAGCCAGTAATAACCTGCTCGGAGAATCTTCTTTGCTAGAATGTACCCACTCATATGCGGTCCACAAACTCTGGAGTGTACCTCAGTCATGATAGTTGTGGCTTGTCTAGCATCTATGCATCTTAGCAGTCCAAGATCTGGAGTTCTTTTTGTATAACACCCCTCCACTGAAGAAAAATCCACTTGCCAATTGTCGAATTGTTCTTTTCTGATCACCTGTGGCCTGTACCGGATATACCCCCATCCTGATGTATTCTTTGATATCATGGAAACATGGCTCCCTATCAAGTTCTGTTTCCACCATATTATAGTAAGCATGCTGATCATGGGCCTGAATCTGCAAAGGGTCCACACAAGCCTTATCTGGATGATGTAACATTGACGCCAGTGTATCCAAAGCATCAACGACTTCATTATGTATTCTTGGGATATGCTTGAACTCTATTGACTGAAACTGTTGACAAAGGTCATGCAAACATTGTCTGTACGGTATGAGTTTCAAATCCCGTATTTCCCATTCTCCCTGAATTTGGTGCACCAGAAGGTCCGAGTTACCCAAGACCAAGACTTCCTGGACACCCATATCCACAACTAACCTCAAACCCAGAATGCATGCCTTGTACTCAACCATGTTGTTAGTAAAGTAAAAAACGAAGCTGAGCCGTAACAGGGTAGTGCTGTCCTGTTTCAGAAATAAGTACCGCTCTTATCCCTACGCCCTTCATGTTTGCAGCCCCATCAAAGAAAAGTTTCCATCTCGACTTCTAGACTGGTTCCAACTCATTAATGTGCATCACCTCTTCATCAGGGAAATAAGTTTTCAAAGGTTCATAATCTTCATCAACCGGGTTCTCGGCCAAATGGTCCGCCAAGGCCTGTGATTTCATTGCAGTTCGAGTCACGTAGACAATGTCAAACTCTGTGAGAAGGATCTGCCACTTTGCAAACCTTCATGTGGGCATAGGCTTCTGAAAGATATACTTTAATGGATCCAAGCGAGATATGAGGTAAGTAGTATAAGATGACAAATAATGTTTCAGCTTCTGTGCCACCCAAGTTAGGGCGCAACATATCCTCTCAAGATGAGTATACTTAACCTCGTACGACGTAAATTTCTTGCTGAGGTAATATATGACCTGCTCCTTCCTGCCAGTGATATCATGTTGACCCAATACACAGCCGAATGAATGTTCCAAAATAGTCAAATATAGAATCAAAGGTCTCCTTGGTTCTGGCGGGACCAACACGGGTGGATTTGACAAATACCCCTTTATCTTGTCAAATGCCTCTTGACATTCGTCTGTCCACTTGACTGCAACGTCTTTCTTTAACAGTTTGAAGATAGGCTCGCAAGTTGTTGTGAGCTGAGCAATGAACCTGCTGATATAATTCAATCTCCCCAACAAACTCATCACCTCGGTTTTGTTCCTCGGAGGTGGCAATTCCTGGATGGCGTTGACTTTCGATGGATCCAGTTCAATGCCCAGGTGGCTGACTACGAACCCCAACAACTTTCCAGACGGCACCCAAAAAGCACACTTTGCAGGATTAAGCTTGAGATTGTATCTGCGAAGCCTTTGGAAGAACTTCCTCAGATCCCTAACATGGTCAGACTACTTTCTAGATTTCACGATCACATCATCCACGTACACCTCGATTTCCTGGTGTATCATATCATGGAATATTGTTGTCATTGCCCTCATGTAGGTTGCCCCATCATTCTTCAAGCCAAATTGCATGACCCGATAGCAGTACGTTCCCCACGGCGTGATGAATGCCATCTTTTCTGCATCTTCCTCGTCCATTAAGATCTGATGATAACCCGCGTAACAATCCACAAAAGAACCAATCTCATGTTTGGCATAATTATCAATCAAGATATGGATGTTCGGCAATGGGAAATTATCTTTTGGACTCACTTTGTTGAGATCCCGATAGTCAACACACACCCTAGTCTTGCCATCCTTCTTCGGCACATGCACAACATTGGCTAACCAGGTGGGATACCGGGTGACCCGAATGACTTTGGCATCGAACTGCTTGGTGACCTCTTCTTTAATCTTTACACTCATATCCGTTTTGAACTTTCTCAGCTTCTGTTTGACAAGAGGGAATGCCGGGTCAGTGGGCAACTTGTGAACCACTAAATCAGTGCTTAGACCCGGCATGTCGTCATAGGAATATGCAAAAACATCTTTGTATTCGAACAGTGCTTTAATTATCTCCTCCCTGAGTTGAGGTTCCAGATGTACACTTATTTTAGTTTCACGGACAGTATCTTGGTCCCCTAGATTAACTGCTTCTGTATCGTTCAAATTAGATTTGGGCTTTTCCTCAAAATGACTTAGTTCCTTACTAATTTCTTCATAGGCCTCATCATCATCAAATTCCAACTCGTCATCATACTCAATTTCTTGTATTATTATTTCAGAGTTAGATTGGCTTTTAAAACTGGCCCGAAGATTCCTCATGCATGTTATGTCATTGATATCAACATAAAAAGAACTGTACAAAAGAAGAAAACAAAAATAAAATTAGAAGAAATGAAGGGAAAGGAACAATTGCATTTCATTGAATTTAAAGATAACAGGGTTTTAACACATCCAACTGGACGGAACATAATATCTGAATTACAGACCCTGGAATAATCCATACAACTAAAGGAAAATCAAAACCCACTACCAAGACTCCCTCCTGATAGGACGAGGAGTAGCTTCCCAGTTGTTGACTTTTGCACGTGGTCCCACGAATTGCACATCTGCCTTGCTTGACCCTTCCCCAGCCTCAACCATGTTAACCTCGGTGAATAACCTTTCGAACCCCTCCAAGTCTCCATCAGTACTAATCAATGATCCAGGAACTTTTGACAATAATTGCTTTCTAATACCCGGCCTAACGAATGATCTGGACAGGCGCGGGATTGGCCTTGGCAATGCCCATGCTTTCTGTTTCATTTTGCGGGCTCGTCTCACATCTGCAACTATAGGCTTGAACCCCAGACCAAAAGTATCCAGATTCTTTGGAAGAGAAACTGGCTGCACAATACCTTGCAGAGATGCACCCAAACCCTTTCCCGGTACAAAACCATTTTTCAACATTTCAACGGCTACCATGACTGATATAGTAGCTACCTTTGGAGTTGGAACGCACTTTACTTCCAGAATTTTCTCTACCGATACTGTGTCGAAAACCTGATAAACCCATAGACCCTTGTCGTCTTCAACCTCTATAAGCGGAACAATGGCATCATTGGGCACACACAAATTATCCTCGCTGTGTACGATAATTTCCTGTCGATCCCATTCAAACTTGACAATTTGATGCAGAGTAGACGGGACCGCTTTGGCAGCATGAATCCAAGGTCGTCCCAATAGCAGATTATAGGAAACAACCACATCGAGCACCTGGAATTTCATAGTAAATTCAACTGGCCCTATTGTGAGCTCAAGCACTATGTCCCCGACTGAATCTTTCCCTCCACCATCGAATCCCCGAACGCAAATATTATTCTTATGAATTCTTTCATCCTCAACTTTCAACTTGTTCAATGTGGAGAGAGGGAAAATGTTCGCGCTAGAGCCATTGTCAACCAATACCCGAGTAACCACGGAATCTTCGCATTTCACCGTCAGATAGAGGGCTCTATTGTGCTCGGTACCCTCTACTGGCAACTCATCATCAGAAAAAGTGACTCTGTTTACCTCAAATATCCTGTTAGCTATCTTTTCCAAGTGGTTTACTGAGATTTTATCAGGAACGTGGGCTTCGTTTAAGATTTTCATCAAAGCCCGACGGTGCTCGTCGGAATGGATCAATAATGACAAGAGCAACATCTGAGCCGGTGTTTTCCTCAACTGCTCCACAATGGAATAGTCCTGCACTTTCTTCTTTCTCAAGAACTCCTCTATTTCTTCCTCGGTCACAGCTTTCTTCACCAACACTGGATTATCTTTTGAAGTCTTAGCTTTTCTCAACTCTTCAGGGGCAAAGCATCTCCCCGATCGAGTCAAACCATGGGTCTCACACACTTCTTCTCTAACCTCTTTCCCCTTGTAAGTCACTGTCACTCATTCATAATTCCATGGGACTGCCTTGCTGTTAACTATCAGTAATTGAATTACCGGTTTTATAATGATAAGATCTGTGGGGGGCGCCCTTCACAATTACCATAGGCTTGTTCGTCACTCCTGGCACAACCACTTTTGCTCTTTCATGTTTTCCTGCAACGTCACTTGAGGACCCCTTCTTGACCTCCATAGATGGTTCAGTATTTGCTCTGTTCAACTTGATCATAGACTTCTCACTTGTTGACTTTTCAAATGGCCTGGCTTCACTAGACCGAATCATCATGACGGTTTGAGAGGGCTTCTTAGTCTCCCCTCCCTTATGCACTATCTCAATCATATTTGTTTCATGATGGGCTGGCAAGGGATTTTGATTGATATTGGGCGCCTCCGGAGCTTGGACCTCAATCCGATTGGTGTCAGTGAGTTCTTCAATGGCTCTTTTCAATTTCTAGCATTTCTATGTGTCATGTCCTAGGGCCCCTAAACAATACTCATAACTCACCGAAAGTTCAAGATTTCTGGGAGGAGGATTTGACAATTTAGCCTCGATCGGATTCAACATACTCAATTGCCTCAGTCTGTGGAATAGACTAGCATATGATTCTCCCAATGGAGTGAAAGTCTTTTGCTTCTGCAACCTCTCATTCTTAAAGGCTTGGTTGGGTCGAAAACTCGTTCCAGGAGGATTTCTGTAGGCTTTTGGGGGTGGATAGTTATTTTGTGGAGCTTGGTACGGACTTTGTGGAGCTGGCGCACGCCATTGTGAGTGAGTGGGAGGTTGGGTATAGGTTTGTGCGTGATGGACAGAAAAATGGGATCTGGCGGTGGGTAATAGTGTTGTGGTGGGTTATATGGAGTGTGGGGGTATGTTTGGTGGTCGGGTTGAGGTGGGTTATAGTAACGTGGAAGGTTCCTGAGTCCAACCCAAGCTCCTGACCCAATTGTCGCAACATCCTTCTTCTTCTTCTTTCCGAGCACACCCTCAGTACCGTTTTGAATGGCCTGAGTGGTCGCTTTGATTGCTGAATAACTCATGATCTTGTTGGACTTGAGTCCCTCTTCAACCATGCCTCCCATTTTTACGACTTCATTAAAGGACTTACCTACTGCTGACACCAAGTGACCGAAATAAGTGGGTTCCAAAGCCTGCAAGAAATAATCAACCATCTCGCTTTCTTTCATCAGAGGGTCAACCCTCGCTGCTTGCTCTCTCCAACGTAATCCATATGCCCTGAAGCTCTCCCCGGGATTTTTCTCAATCTTTGTCAACGACATACAGTCTAGGATAATTTCGAGGTTGTACTGAAAATGATAGGCAAAGGCTTGGGCCAAATCGTCCCATGTGTACCACCTGTTGTGATCTTGTCTAGTATACCATTCTAAGGCCGACCCACTCAGACTTTGGCTGAAATATGCCATCAGCAATTCATCTCTTCCACCTGTTCCTCTCATCTTGCTACAAAATCCTCTTAAGTGTGCTACCGGGTCACCATGCCCATCGTACAGATCAAACTTGGGCATTTTGAACCTTGCTGGCAACGGAACATCTGGGAACAAACATAAATCCTTATAGGCCACACTTACTTGACCTCCCAACCCCCTCATATCTCGGAACGACTGTTCTAAGCTTTTGACCTTTCTGATCATTTCTTCATGCTCGAGATTTTTGGGTGGTTTCTCGGTCTCTGCCGGGAGATCAAGATGAGTGGTGTAAGGATATGGTTCTGGAACTTTGAAGGCGGGTTCAGGGGGATAGTACTGGTTGTCGTGAGTTTGAAACAGGGGTTTGCTAGAAGATCGGTGTAATGTAGTAGGTGGAGGTGCCACAAAAACAGGTGTAATTGGTGGGGGAGGGTATGGGACTTGTTTGGGTGGAGGAGCTTGTGATGTATGGGAGGTGGTGCATTGGCATTGTTGGTAGAAGGGAAAGGCTAGAGATGAGTTCACAGTAGGAGGCTCCAGAGGTCGGGCTGATGGTGGGATATAAGCAGGGTTAGCAGGATAGACTGGCGGTGGATGCCCCTTCGCCCAGGCTTGGTACATTTCAGTCATCTGTTGCTTGAGCTTATACATTTCTTCCCTCATTTCATTAACGTCCAATTCTTCCACTTCTTTCTATGGGCCGACAATACTTGTTTCCGATTCCTAGTTGGCCATATTCAGCTTGTCGTTCGATCGGGTGTTGTATGAGTGAGTTGCTAGAATGCCAATCAACTAACCACCTGCCTGGACTGAATACATCAAACAACAACCTTGTTAGCGATTAGGCTTTAATAGATTAGTAAGCGCACATTGGGAATAAATGCACCTAAACAGTTAACCGTCTCTATTATGTATTTGATTGGTTGCATGCGTCATCCCGGCCTTTTAATTGCAAACTTCCCCCTTTTCTTTCTTTTTCGTTTCCTTCCTTTCACTCTTGCCTCTGTTCTCTCTTTGTTTTTATTCTCTCTTGATTTCTTATTTTCTCTCTTTTCTTTCTTGTTTTTCCGCTCATTTTTTTTTACTTTACTCTCTTGTTTTTCCTCTTATTTTCTTTCTCTCTTTTTATTTGGTTACTATTGAATCTTATGGAGATTGCCTACGTATCATGGCCCCGCATAAATCAGACCAAGCGTAGTTCTTGGAGATAAGTGTGAAATAAAATATTTTTGGGATTTTCAGTTTTCATAAAAAAAACAAATGCTTCCATTACAAAACTCAAAACTAACAAATTCCAAAAGACTAACGGATTTCGATGCAAAGATGAAATACAGACTCCGAAAATAGGCATCATACTCCAACAGAAGAAAATACAGACTCGAAGACAATTTGACGCACTCTAGCAAAAAGAAAATACAAACTCAACATGACTGACAGACGCTAACACAAGGGAAATGTAGACTCATATGGAAAAATCATGAATACATCAATGCTCCTGGTGCCCACGGGACATCATTAGGTATCGTCGCGGGCCTATATGCAAGCTCCCTTTGAAGTCGATCCAAGTCGTTCATTATCTGTTTAACAAATATCATTACTGCTGCAAAGAAGGTAGTGCGAGTCATATCCTCACAGATCTGGCACTTCATAACGATGTAGTCAGCGATGCTTCTAAATCTCTCTCTTATGGCGCCTTTTTCTTGTAACAAACGCCCAATCTGCTGGGCCCTGGCTTCCAAAGTTTGCTCAGCTGCATGATTTTGCTCCTGAAGTTGTTGCAAATCTATTTCTAATTGTGCCAATGCTGTATAACAATGTTCCCTTTCAACCTTGAAGTCTTTTGCCTATTTGATCATTTTGTTTTCCGTGGAGATGACCCTTTTCTTTAACCCTGCGACCTCATCATCGTACCTTTCTCTCAACTGCTTAACCAGGCATGCTCGTTCATCTGCATTTTTAGCCAATTGCTTTCAAGCCTTGGCTAGTTCACTTTCTGCTTTGTTCAAATCAAAACTATAGTCATTTACTTTCTGCCTCAGGTCAGCTATGAGTTTTTCATCTCTGTCGCTTCGGGCTAGGTTTTCTGCCGCTACTTTCATTTTCTGAATTTGAGCTCGAAGGGCCTCATTTTCTTTGGCTAGCGTTTCCTTTTCTCCTTCATCCGCCGCAACTTGCAAGCTATTCTCGAATTGAAGTTCTCTGACTTGCTTTTCCAATTTGCTTATGGTAGCCCTGTACTCATTTTCTTTGGTCAGCCAGTCCCATTGCACTTGTCCTCCGTCGGTGAATTGTTGGACATGAGGTTTCTTTGCGGGCCTGTCAGGTTTATATTGAACTCGAGATCTTTTACCATACCAAGCATTATAACTAGGCTCCACCTCACCTTTGGATAGGTCTCGTACTTGAGTATTAGGCCCTAAGAATCTGCACTGATGCCAAATCCGACGCACTTTCTCTTCTGGGAAGGCAGCTTTTGGATTTAACTCAATGACTTGCCGACTCAAGTCTTCATTGTGTGGGATGGTCTGGTATCGGCCTAACTGACGTAGGACTTTGTGCGGAGCATAAGGCTGGATAATCCGAAGACCCATCGACAGCAAAAAACACACCTCAGCCGACATATAGATTACTTCGTTAACCGAGAGCCACCCGAATGTCCATTTGATCTTATTTACGGTCAAAGATCTCAAATGAGCATGCCATGCTTCCATACCATCCGGAAACTCATAACCCTCTACTCACTTTTCATGTTTTTCAATGCACTCAAGGCCAGTCATACCGCAATTCAAGTATCTGGGACGGTGGCAAAGGTGTTCCTCCATCCATATTTGTAACAACATATTGCACCCTTCAAAGAACTTCGCTCCTTTTCGACAGAGAGTGAGAGCTCGGTAAATTTCTACCAAGATTAGCGACACTATAGTCCCATTTGCCTTTTTCATCATAAAGTCGGCTATCCCTACTAGCCTCATCTATATGTTCCCGTCTTTTCTTGGGCAAACCAAGATACCTAGGAGCGCCACTATGAAAGCTAATCCTCTCCGAGCTTCCCACTTGTCTTGATTTCCAGCGTGAGTAAGACCAGTATCTGGCATTTCGAAGCCACGAGGATTCCCATAACGTTGATACAGAAAGTAGAAGGTACAAAATCCTTTGGCCAGATTTCCGTCTCGGATGTCCCGACTGATGTTTAACAAGTCCAAAAATTTGTGAGAGGTCACTGTTCTTGGTGCTACCGGGTATTGACTTCTGAGATTCCCTTCGAAATCGGCATAGCCTGCTATCTCTTCTAGCGTAGGAGTTAACTCGAAATCCGCAAAGTGGAACACATTATGTGTTGGGTCCCAAAACGGTATCAAGGCCTCAATCACGTCTTTTCTGGGCTTGACCTTCAAGAGCCCAATAAGACCGCCCAATGCTTTTGTCATAACTTTCCTGCTGTCTCCCCCAAATCATGCCACCACATATGTAGCTCCAAAGGGATCTCTTCACGGACTGAGAAAGGTTCATTTTGATTTGTGCTCATCCTGCACATTTATTAAGGTGATTTTAATTAAAAGAAAACCATGACTCGTTTTGACTTAAGAGAAATGACCATTTTTCAAAATTTCCACAAAACATCCGGCCTTGCCAACACGGCCTTTCAGCACTTCGAAAACAAAAATTTTAAGGTTGTGTCACCTAACCAGCCAAAACCTTTAAAAGTGACAAAAAGTGGCTATTCTTGCAAAAACAGCCTTCCGGCGCCCTTTTAGGGACATTCGGCTATTTCTGACAAAAAATGGCATTACCCTAATTATTTTCAAATTAAAGTAAATTTTTTGTTCTTTTGGCTACTGTCGCAAAAAAGAAGTTGGACCCGATGGGGGTTGCCTACGTATCTCACACCTCGTGAGAATCAAACTGGCGTAGTTCGGGCGAATAAAGTAAACTATTTTTGAAAACAAGACTCTTCTTTTTTTTATTACTTTATTGGCAAATAAAACTATTTCTTGAAAACAAAAACGTTTTTTCTTCTTTTTTTTCTCTTTCTTTCAAAAATTCGGCAGAGTTTCGACACTATTTGGACATCGGTTTTTTTCAGAATAGGCGATTGACTCTCATACTACTATTTCTCTTTCCTCGACTTTTCCCAATATTCATGAGCCGGTCAGCATGCAAGTCCGAAGCAAATAAATTCACAAATAGCAAGTAGGATGCATCAAGATGGTCTTTTTGTTTCGGTTGCACCTGTCCTAGACAGACCCAACCCCTGTGTTGAGTCTCCAAAGTTAAAATGCACATGATGCAAACAAACGTTCCTACTAGGGATCCGGCATGAGGTATTGTTATACTAGGTTTAAAAACCTGGGTTTATTTGTTCTAGACCTGGCTTACCCGAGCGGACAACTCGAGCCGAGGGGGGGCTGCGTACCGGTAACCAAAAGATCATCCGGCTTTGCAACTTGTCCGAACCTCGTTCTAAATTTGGGATATGACTCTAACAGAAAAGAAGTCACATGAAGTGCACACTTCTTCATGATTTAGAGGACTCAGAAAGAAGAGGGATTTCGCAACAGTTTATATACAGTTCACGGAATATCAAAGCGGTAAAAGCAAACAATTAACACATTAGGCCCAAATCATGTAACAAAATCAGATAATGAATAAAGCTAACTATAACAATTATCTAAGCTCGAATTCAGAACCCTGAACCAGAGATTCTGGGTTCGATCCGTAGTAGAGTCGCCAGAGCTGTCACACCTCCTTTTTTACAACACCCCGTAAAGGGTATAAATACAAGGGAGTTTTTTCAATTAAAGGACAATCGAAACAGGATTTGTTTATTTAAAGATTCAGAGTCGCCACTTGGGATAATTTATGGTGTCCAAAGTCACCAGTTCAAATCCCGATTCGAGGAAAAGATTGACTCTGTTTCACAGTCCGCGCACCAAAAATCCGAGTAAGGAATTATGTTAACCCGGGAGAAGGTATTAGGCATTCTCGAGTTCCGTGGTCCTAGCACGGTCGCTCAACTATTATAATCGGCTTAATTATCTGATTTAGAACATTTTTGAACCTATGTGCAAATTTTAACCTATTAATCGCTTTGATCAATTTTTAGAGAAGATTAAACGTCGTTTAAAATACGTCTTTGGATCGTGCCACATGAAATGCACCCGCAATCCTAAACATATTTTATTCAACGTTTTAAGATTTGATTTGGGTCACATGAAATGTGCACCCGAGGAAAGTAATATTATTAAAATACGTGCCTAAAGCGACTAACGCGCTTTTAACTTTTGCGAGGGCCATAAAAATTTGCTAAATGGCGTGCCTCGATTTATGCTAATTACAAAGTTTCGAGACTAACTTACAGGGGCTATGAATTGTATGTTTGTCTAATATGGCACACTTCAAATTAATTACCACAAATAATTGAACTAACACGATTTAAGGTCGATGTATGTAACTATTAGGGAAAGGGGGAGGGGCGTTAGATTTTCAGAAGCCGGACCACCTCTATTAGTTAACATTATCAACAATAAAACCTTTAGGCTCAAGAAGAGGCCCAGGACAAACGAAAACAGTGAGACCACTCCTTATTTCCAAAGGAGCCTCCAAGACCAGGCCCAAAAGTTAGCTGGGCCTGCTGGACCTGGCCAACACATGACTGACTGGTATGTGTATAAACCAAAGATGCATTCCGCCCAAGCGATCGTTATTTTCTAAAAAACTGAACATTGAATAATAATAAAAATTCACAACTAAATCATCAACATATTACATGAAGTTCGAATCTTGATTGTGATCTTGCCAATGACAATGAAAACCCCACATAATTTAGCAATTTTGTGACTTGTTGAACCGTAGATTCATTGTTTGAATCATAGTTCTTCAAGAACAAAATGTCTCACTTGAATTCTAAAAGACAATGCAATAGAATATTATAATACAAGACTCAGGTTCTGAAAGAAAAAACTAAGCTAAACATGAAACCAATTTAAATTAGATCTAAAGAAAAAATAACAAAGCAAACCTAGATCCCTGCTATAGGAAAGCAGATATTTCCTAACACCGAGGCTTATCGCACAAATCAAACTCAGAAGCTATGGCATTGAACATTCAATTCAACTTGCATACCAGATTCAAATCCATATTATAGTAGCCTTAAAAACCTTACTTAGTACACATTTAAAGTCTAAAAAAATCTCAAATTGACTGCATTTAAACAAGTCCAAATCTTGACCTTAAAATGAATAAGTAATGCAAATGACTACATCTAAAGAATTAGACTAAGATGGACACCAAACCAAACTACCAGGTCATATGATGTTCAGAAGCTCAGTCTCCGATCACCTATTTAGAGTTTGAAAGGCAATAAGGGAAATTCTCTAAATAAAAAAAGTAGACAAGTAGACTAAAATATGAACACAACTAATTGTGAATACAACTCAAAGCTCCAGATTTCCATTTCGATTCCAAATCAAGTTTTATATTAGGTGGAATGTAGAAATGTGTACCTGAATAACAGCAAAATAGACCAACAATTAGCTTGAAACTAAGAGGAAGCAACAATAATAGACCAATAGCAACAGAAACAAGCCATAGCCCCTAATTCAAACCACTTTCAAACCCAGATGAAGCAGAATATACTTCAGAAACTGGAACAAAACTTCAAGAATTGTAGAAGAGCTCAATGGAACAGTAATTTTTCAGTATTTCTAGATGTATCTAATTTTTTTTAAAAAAATCTCTTTCTTGAGCTGCAAGTAACTTATGCCTTTATAGGCAAGCCACTAGGGCCGCTTTAATAAATTCACAATTGCATTTCAATCCTTCAGAAATTTTTATTTTTGCTTAGGTATCCTTCTTTTAAAATTCAGAACTTCAGAATAGCCCCAACCCCCAGCTTCCTAGAAGCTTCCTAATGCAGTTACACCCAGACTCCCTAAGCTAGTTACCCAAAATACCCCTTGAACCCCTGTTAATTAACCAGAAAAACCAAACGGGTATGGGTCAAGTTGACCTAGTGTTTCAATTCGAAATCTGGGCTAATCCTCTTCCCTTTGGACCCAAGTCCAATTCGAGAATTCAAACAAAATTATCTAGAGGGCCAAAAAAATAGACGGGCAATGGAGTCAAATAGAATTTTGGATCAAATGTTCTCAATATGGCCCAAACTTAAAAAGAAGGAAATTAAACAAAACTATTCTAACGAATCCAAATAGACTAAAGGAAAAATAGCAATTAACCCTTAAACTAAACTAAAAGGAACACATGCAAAGTCAATTTTTGAGAAAACGGAAAGAAAGAAGAAAAATAGAAGACAATATTAACAAAACAATGGAAAAGAGAAAACCGAGAATACCTACCAAAACTAAACGGACAACCGCCTTGAACTAAGCTTCAATGAATCCTCGATTTTGCGACCGAGATAGACCTTAATCGTGTGTTCTCGACTGAGAACACACGACTAATCAATTTCGACCTCAAATCCTTAAAGCCTCGCCGATTTGGATTTTTGAAATTTGGGGTTCATATCTTTGAAGTAAGATTCGAACATTTCTGGGGAGATTTGAAGGAAGCAGAGTGGGGATTTGGAATGAGGGGGACTTGGGGGTTATAGGGTGTTAATTTGGGGTTGAACAGAGGTGGAGCTGCCACCGGAGAGAACAAGACGGCGCTAGGGTTTCGATCTTTGATCTTAAATTCGAAAAAATCCAGTGGTCTTTTGGAAAAAATGGTAGCAGGACATGAAAGAGGGGACGAAGGGGGTTGTCTGGTCGAACTTTGGATGAATTTGGGAATGCTTCGCCGCCGTGAGGTGATTTCCGGATGGTGGAGCCACGGTGGACAGGGGTGGTGATTTCAGAGAGAGGATTAGGCTTTGGGTTCAGGAGATGGGGGGTCTGCAGATTCGGACACTTTTATACGGGGGCAGGGCCAGTTCTGGTCCGTTGGATCAGGCACGATCAACGGCTCAGATCAAAGCTTAACAAAACGACGTCGTTTGGTTGTGGGGGGGGGGGGGGAACTAGACGAGGGTCAGGGTCAGGGTCGGAATGGGCTAGTTTGGGACGGGTTAGAAGGAAATGGGATTGGGGTTTGGAAATTTTCAGTGACTTGCCCCAAAATGTGAAATCCCTTTCATCTTTATTCAAACCCAACTTAATTCAAAACCTTTTTTCTTCTTTGTTTTTTCTCTTTTGTTTCGAAATTTAATTAAAATCAGGATTAATTTCTAGAACTAAACAAAATTAATTAAACCTAAAATGATAATTGAAACAATTAATTAAAAATAAATTACCAAAAGAAAGCTACTTAACATCAAAGCTAAAATTAAAAGTGCAAATTAAACTAATTTTTCATGATTTTTCCATTTTTATAAAACAATTAATTTCCTAATTAATCCTAAAATGTAGAACCAACCCTAAATGCAAATGCGATATATTTTTGTATTTTTCACTAATTAAAATGCGCAAACAAAAAATGCAAACAATTAACAGAAAATGCTACGAAAATCCCCAAAATTGCAAACATTAAAAGAAATTATTTTGTTTTGAATTTAGGGGAGTAATTCATGTAGGGCAAAAATCACGTGCTCACAGCTGCCCCTCTTTGCCCGGAAATACGAAGAGTTTTCGTGCAAAGATAAGTGAGCGGATACGAGCGATTTTTGCCCTTTTGAATACTCCGTGGGAAACATACTTTATCTTTTGTTTATCATGAAATTGATAATTTTCATGTGCCTAACATAAGTCCTAATATGAGTTGCAAATGGGTTTTACAAAAATGTTGTATTCTATGTCTTGTCACCTTGAATCATTGAGCTTAATCATATATTTAAAGGCTGGATCCGATTGAAATGGCACCTGTACAGATGAAATGCATTGATTTACTAAGCTTATTATGCTTGCTAGTTGAATTGTCTCAATTGTCTCTTTCAAGTTCATAGTCTCTTCTGTTTTCCGCTTCTTTTAGATTTTTTTTAAGTATTTGATACATCGTGATGGCCTTTTGAAACGGTGTCTACATTTGTAGGATTGACAACAAACTTTAAGTTATTGATGTGTAAATGAATTTAATCTGTTGAGACATAAGTGACAAGAACAAAAGAATGGGAGATGGGTTTTAGAAAATCCACTGTTTGTTTTGTTAATAAGCCACAAGTCAAAGGCAACATTAAAGAAAAGTTTGTGCCTCAGATTATAAATACATCGTAGCTTGTTTTAGCCGTGATTAATAAATCATCGTGACTATGGGTACGGTTCCTGTGACATATTCATGGTCATGATACCCAATTCCAAAATTCGGGGTGTGCCATTAGTTGAATTTTCTATGGCTCTGGCAAACTTGAAAGTGTGTAGTTACTTTAGGAGTGCAATTTAACTTAATTTCCTTAAGCTCGGGTGTGCATTTCATGTGACCCAAATCTGAATCTCAACAACGTTAAATAAAATGTATCGTGGATCGCGGGTGCATTTATGTGACGTGGTTCAAGACGTGTTTTAAATAACGTTGAAATCTTCCTAAGAAAAATAATTAAATAAAAGCGGTTATAAAGCTAAAATTGCACCATAGGCTAAAACATGTGTTAAAATCAGATAATAGGCCAATTATAACAGTTGAGCGACCATGCTAGAACCACGGAACTCGGGAATGTATAACACCTTCTCCCGGGTTAACAGAATTCCTTACCCGGGATTCAGGATCTGAACCGGTGACTTGGGATACCATTAAATCATCCCAAGTGGCGACTCTGAATCTTTAAATAAATAAATCCTGTTTCGATTGTCACTTTAAGTTGGAAAAACTCCCTTATACACCCTTACCTGAGGGTGTAGGTAAAAAGGAGGTGTGACAGCTCTGGCGACTCTGCTGGGGACCAAACCCAGAATCCCTGGTTCAGGGTTCAAAATTCAAGCTTAGATGAATTTTTATATTTGGCTTTATCTGTTATCTGATTTTATTACATGTTTGAGCCTAATGTGCTAAATGTTGCTTTTACCGCTTTGATATTATCTGAACTATATATAAACTGCTACGAAACCCTTCTCTTCTCATCTTCGGGGAGGTGCACGCTGGACGTGACTCCCTATTCTGTTAGTGTCATACCTTGAAATAATAAAGAGGCTCGGAAAATTTATTAAGCCGGATGGCCTTTTGGTTCCCGGTATGTAGCCCTCTCCTCGGCTCGAGTTGTCCGCTCGGGTACACAAGTCTAGAACAACATATCCAGGTTTTGAATTTAGAATAACCCAGCCTCATGCCGGATCCCTAGTTAGAACGCTTGTTTGCATCATATGCATTGGACTTTGGGGACTCAACACAGGGGTTGGGACCGTCTAGGACAGGTGTACCCAAAATAACAGACCATCTTGATGCATCCTATGTGATACACGTTGCATTTCTCCAGGGGTAAAAGGGTCATTTAGCGGACCAATGATATCGGAGGGAAAATGAAAAAAAATAAAAAGAAAAAAGAAAAAGAGAGGGTGAAGTGTGAGGATAGAGCGATTAGGGGCCTATTATGTTTTCTGCCACAATTGTTTAAGAAAACAAAAGAGCCTGAAAATTCAAAAAAAGAGATTTTGCACTTTTTCATCTTTTTTCGAAATTCAGAAAATCAAAAAAAGGGAAAAGAAAAGAAAATCCAAAGAGAGTTTACATGTTTCATCATTTTCCAAATAAAAAAACAAAAAAAAACATATTTTCTCTAAATTAGTTGTTTTGTTTTAATTCTCGCACGTATCCAATCTGACCGAACTACGCATACCTGATTCTCGTCTTTCAAGGCGTGATACGTAGGCAACCCACATAGGGTCTGGTATTCCTAGTAAATCTTAGGTTCTTAGCTTCGCGGGGTCTTATCCAAATCTTGCACTTTTAGCCACATAGGTTAATTTTAGAAAAAATAATCGCAACCATGTCTTGCATGTGTCTAATAGGGAATGTTATTGTCTCACATAGTGTTTGTTTAAGTTTTCTCATACAGATGCGAATTTACTTACCGGAGTTTGAGCACGACAGATACCCCAGGATCACTGCATTCAGGAGCTGCTCGAGGAGCCATTTTATGTTTTTGAGTCAATTATTCATGTTTTACTTTCGAGTCCTGTATAGTAGTATTCAGTCTTTTAGGTGATGTTAGAGTTTGTAATAGTATAGTTAAGTTTGCCTAGTCTTTTGTTATTGTATTTCTTATTTTGTATTTGAAAATGTGTTACAAGTCAAAAATCTAAAAAAAAGAAGAAATTTTGCGTTTTTATATTTTCGTTATAAGTTTTCTTTAGAATACTAATTCTAGAAATGAAAAAAAAAATTCCTTTGAGATTGTTTTTCCTTTCGGTAATTAATATCAAAATAAAAATTATTTTTGTATTTTCTTTACTGTACTAGGACCAAAATTCAAAAAAAAAAAAATTCTTTTAGTACCTCTTTAAAAGCTTTCTTTAAGGTATTAATTCCAAAATCCAAAAAAAAAATTCTTTTGAGGTGTTTCTTTGGGAAATTAGTGGAAAAAAAAATTCTTTTTATTTTCATTAGAACTTTAGGATATTGTACATAGAAAAAAAACATACTTTATCTTTTGTTTATCATTAGAATTTCTTTTTTTAGGCAATCAAAATTGAAATCCAAAAATATTTTATTTTATCTTTTTCATTGCTTGTTTCGAAATCTTGCGTCAGGATATCAAATGAAAATTCAAAATATGTTTCTGTGGTTTATTCTTTAGATTTCCTTCTTAAAACAAATATCAAAAATATATTTCTCTTCTAGGGTTTTCTTTAATAATTTCCCATAGAGTGTTTGTCTTGAAAGAAATATATGATCGTTAAGCTTGAGTTTAGAATATGTTATTGAACATTAAATCTAGAAAATAAAAAAAAGTTCTACTTCTTTTTTTTCTCTTTTCTTATAAGAATAATCCTTAAGGTAAAAAAGAGAAGAAAAAAAGAACGTTAGTTTATTTGCTTTACTCTCGATCTTCCAGAACTACGCAAAGATCTGATTCATGCGTGATCATGATACGTAGGCAACCTACATAGGGTTCGATCGAATTATTTTTTTTATTATTAAAAGAAAGGGAAAAAGAAAAAAAAGAAAAAAGATTGTGAAATTATGGGATGTGAGAAATGAGAAGGAAGGAAATGAGCGATAATCAGAAAGGAAAAAGGGGAAGGAAAATGAGCGAGATAAGAAATGCGAGAAAAGAGAAGATTCAAATGGACAAATTGGGATGATGCCAAGTGATCTTACGACCCTCGAAGTCATTCTAGAACCATTAATTGTTGCTAGGTGCATTGCCCGCAATGTGATATTTTTGTTGTTAAATGCCCTAACGCTAACATGATGGCTTCATTTTGTTATATTCATAGCAGAAGGGTGGTTGGTGTCACACCTCCTTTTTCCTACCCCGTAAGGGTATAAGGGAGTTTTTCCAATTAAAGGACAATCGAAACAGGATTTGTTTATTTAATTTAGAGTCGCCACTTGGGAGATTTATGGTGTCCCAAGTCACCGGTCGAATCCCGAATCGAGGAAAAGATTGACTCTGTTTAACAGTCCACGAACCAGAAATCCGGATAAGGAATTTTGTTAACCCGGGAGAAGGTGTTAGGCATTCCCGAGTTCCGTGGTTCTAGCACGGTCGCTCAACTGTTATATTCGGCTTATTTATCTGATTTTTAACAATTAAGAACTTATATGCAAATTTTAACTTTGAACCGCTTTTATCAATTTTATTATTATTGTTATTATTTTAAGGAGAATTGCAACGTTGTGAAAACATATCTCGAACCACGTCACAGTCAATGCGCCCGTGGTTATCGACACATTTTGACTCCGTTGAGATTTGGATTTGGGTCACATGAATGCACACCCGTATTTAAGAAAATAATTTATTAAAGACGCGCCTAAAGCGACTAGCGTATTGTTGTTTTGGGAAATGCCGTAAAATTTTGCTAAAAGGCCCCGTCCCGAAATCTAAGCAGTTTCATCTAAGCAGTTTCATCAAAACATATATAGAGGGCCCCGCAGCCAGCGTATTCTTGTTTGGCGAGGCATGCCTCATTAGTTAATTTTTTTTTCTTTTTTTTTAAAAAACATTTGCGACGTCATGGAAATGCATCTCGAACCACGTTACTACCAATGTACACGTGGTCGTCAGTACATTTCGAGAGTTGGATTTGGGTTGCATAAATGCACACCCGAGTTTTAGGAAGGTAAAATTAATTAAGGCGCGCCCTAAAGAGACTATCGTATCGTTATTTTGGGAGGAGGCCATGAAAATTCACTAGACGGTCAACTCCAAAGTCTATCCGGTTATTGAGTCCTTTTATTGAGGGCCCCGCAATTTGTGATTTACTGTAGCGAGACACGCCTCCTTTATTTTAAGGATATCCTAAAGTGACTACATTTCTATTTAAATTAGTCTCTAAAATAAAATAAAAATCCTAATTAATTACGAGCTTAAAAAAATAAGAAAACGTAACATACTAATTGCTAGATTAAGACAAATATTAATGAAAAGGAATTTTACTAAAAAAAAGAAAAAAATTTCGAAATTGTAAATAAAATATGAAATTCGCCAACTAATATTCAAAAGAAATCAATTATAGCTAGATTAAAGCTCGCATTGTTATAAAAAAAAAACTATTGGAATTAATTATTCACAACCAATTGAAACTAGATTTAACCATAATTACTAACGCTTATTAGAAAGTTTATTAAACTTAAACGTTGACTCATCTTGCTCAAGCTCGCATCTAATGAATTAATGTTCTTAGCCTTGCTAAGTTGAATCACACATTAAAAGCATCAAGCCTGCTGATTCTACGAAATTATTGGCCTAATATTTGCGGATCTTTGTTACTAACAAGATTCAAAGATTAAAAAAAAACTCAAATTGCTTTTATTCCAATATTTGAAAATTCAAATCTAGATTTTACTAACCCTTCCCCCCAAAATTAAATCGATTTCCCATATTGACTATTTACCCATTTGATTTGAATGCGATCTCAAACTAAAAAATTAACAAAGCCGAAATTAATACTTATGGTGTTCATACCGATACCCATCCAATAGTTCCGCAATTTAACGCTTCACATTATACATAATTCTACCATTCATATAACATGAAACACATAATGAATATCTAACTAAAAATACGAATATTCTATAATTAGAAGCATAAATCTTCTGGCCATTTCATTTCAGCTTCAATGCATATGTCAAAATGATTCAGAGTAGTGTACCTGGTATTTGAATACAAGGAAAAGAAGAATTGGATCAACAGCAGTAGGAACAACGCAGCAACAACAAACAACCAGTAGCAGTAATGCAATAGTCCAGAAACAGAGTTTGAAAACCGGTGGAGCAGTAACCAAAAAATCAACCAGACTTAGGAAAAACCAAGCGAAGACCCATAAATCCCAATAACTCTCAAAGGCAGGACAGAATGAATAAAAATGAACAGAAGAGGCAATGAGATAATTCTGATTTTTTCTTTCTTTAAGACTCGAAGTAGAACACTCTCAAACTATTGACTCTCTATGATTTCTGAAAATCAGTTCTTTTCCCTCAATCCTTCAACTCTCAAGATTAAAAGTCTGTTTTTATCTCCTCTTTAGTTCTGAAATTTCTATCTCCAAATTCAGTCCCCTCTTAAGTGTCAAATGAGTCCTCTTTTATACCCAAAGCAAGACTCCTCCTTTTCTTTTTACCTATTTCCTTTTTACTTTTTAAACTATTATTACTACCCCTTTTTGCCTCTTTTACTTTTCAGCCCAATATTCTTCTACTATGTGTACCTTTTAACTTTTATTATTACTTATACTATTTCTGATTTTAATTAAGTAAAATCAGTCAACACGGACCCCACGGTTCCCCCCTGTTTCAGTGGTCAAAGAAGACCTCGTTATTAATCCTCCTTCTTTTTACTTTTCATCATTATGTCTTGTTCCCCACTACCATTTAAATAAATATATTAGATTCTCACTACCATATGTCTTGTTCCCCACTATAATATTTTACTATTATTAGAGCTTAGTGGACGGAGCACTTAAATTAAATAAATCTGCAATTGGTTAATTCCCGTATTACCCCCTAAAACTACTGTTACTACCCTGATTCAAAAACAATCTGTTCAAACTTCCAAAATGATCTAAGAACTAAAATCAGATTACCAGCTATAACAAATTCACCTAATCAGTTAACCAAAATATAGCAGCTATAACCAATTCTTAATCAAATTCAATCAACAAATTCAATCAACAAATTCAAACTAAATGATGAACAACAAAGAAACAACTGGAATTATTTTGATGAAACAATATTTTTTAACAACAAACCTACTTTCAGATTCAACAACAATAACAAACAAGTATATTCAAATCATTGAGCTCAAATTCAAATTAAGCTTAAAACAGAACAAATAAAAGGATTCAAATCACTAAACTCAATAATCAAATTGATCTTCAAATTAAATCCAACAACATTACAACAAAGATGAAGGATTCAAGTTATCAAACTAACACACTTCTATATTAAAACTAAATTCTTTTAAATGAATAAAAACAAACTGAAGAAATAATCAAGAAACGATAAACCACGAACAAGAAAGAAACAAACATACACTGATTTCGGATCCGAGAATATCAAGCAAAATATGAACGGAAATGAAACTTAAACCAACTAACCGGATCGGAACAACGACGAACTCAAACGGAAACCAATCTGCCCGGAAACTTTGAAACCAAAACAATTCGAATCTGCCCAAATATTTTGTATATTTTCCGGTTGTTTTCAGGCGATGATGTTGAATGCCGAAAGCGACCACGAACCGGATGACGAAGATGGGTGAGGCAGTAGAGGTGAAGCAGCAGCAGCCATGACGTTCGTCGCTTGGTTGTTCCGATGAAGATGAAGGAAATAGCGGCCATGGCGGACTGGCTATGCAAGTCGTGATGATGGGGGTGGTTCCTAGCAGTTCGTCTGGTGAAGGAGGCGGGCTGACTGGTCGATGCTACTGAGGGTCGTTTGGTGGTTGACGGACTGCTGTTTCAGGTGGTCGTTGCTGGGCGATCGAGCTGGAGGTCGTTCATGGCTGGTTTGGTTGCTTGTGATGAGGAGATGAAGCTGAAGGGGTTGTAACGATGGTGGGGATGATGAAGGCGAGAAAGGCGAAAGGGGCAGCCATGGTCGAAGCTGGACGAAGCAGCAGTAGCCATGGGAGGGGAGCTTGGGGTGCTAGGGCTTGGAGAGGATGAAGAAGAGAGGGGGGCGAGTAGTTTTTTAGGTTTAGGGTTTTGTTTTGTGAAATGAAAGATAGGGAGATAGGGGTGTTGGGTCTTTGGGGTTATGGACTGGGTTGACCCGGGTCGAAATGGACCGTGGCGTAGGGGAAGGTTGGGTATCTTTGGGCCTGTGGTTTAAAATTGAAGAAAAGGGCCCAATCCGGTCTTCTTCTATTTTTGTTCTTTTCTATTTATTCAATTTCCTAATTAATAAAGCTAAAAATGCTAAGATTAAATTATAAAACTCAAAATTATCTAAAAACACTAATTAACTCCTAACAACAATTATCGCACATTTAAATAGCAATTAACGATAAAATCACACAATTTGGACGTTAAATGCTAAAAATGCAACGTACGTTATTTTTTATGATTTTTTATTTTGTAAAACAAACTTAATTAAATATTAAATGCAAACGCGACATATTTTTATATTTTTATTAATTTAAACAAATAAACATGCACAGACAAAAATACAAATAATTATCCAAAAGTGCCACGAAAAATTCAAAAATTGCACACAAAGGAAAATTGTTTTATTTGAATTTTTTGGGAGTAATTCTCATATAAGGCAAAAATCACGTGCTCACAGCTGCCCCTCTTTGTCCGAAAACACGAAGAGTTTTTGTGCAAAGATAAAGTGAGCGGATACGAGCGATTTTTGCCCGTTTGAGTACTCCGTGTGAAGCATCTTTTTGAAAGGATTTGACCGAACCTTTGCTTCGAAGGTTTCCTACATATCACCGGCTAAAAGGGAATCAGGCCAATGTAGTTCGGGAAGTTTTGGTAGCTGGGACTACCATGGGACTGTAATTTTGCTGCTACTGCTGTTACATGCTGCTGCTACTGCTTACCGACCTCCTTATTACACCATGCTGAAAGAAAAGAAGCTAGACTAAGCTATAGTCTATGAATTACAAAATTTTATCTATCTTCCACATGCTCTGGTTGCTTTGCTTTCTTGTCGGCTTGTGTTTCCTTTGGTGCCTTTCTTTCGAAAACTGCCGGGGATGACACTGGCCTTTTGCTTTTCTGAACACAAGTTTTATTATTCCGCTCTGTCTGCTAGGGACACTGCTTTCTACATTGAAGCTTGTTATGCTGGGGATTTTTTTGTTGTAACCCTCCTCATTACTGACTTCTGATTTGATCTTGAAATGTATTCCTCTGTTCTGCAGGCGGGGATGCTCCTGACTCCAACTTGATTTTTGAAAGATGACACAATCTCCATTCTCCAGGCGGGGTCCTGACTTTTTCAACTTAAAAATATAACAACCTCCGTTCTACAGGCAGGCTCCTGACTTCTTCAACTTAAAAATATAACAACCTCCGTTCTACAGGCAGGCTCCTGACTTCTCTATCTTAAAAATATAACAACCTCCATTCTACAAGCGGGCTCCTGACTTCTCCATCTTAAAATAAACAACTTCCGTTCTATAGGCGGGCTCCTGACTTTTCCAACTTAACATTTGACAACCTCCATTCTACAGGCAGGCTCCTGACTTTAACCACTTAAAAATATAACAACCTCCGTTCTACAGGCGGGCTCCTGACTTCTCCAACTTTCTCAAAATAATTCAGCCTCCATTCTCCAGGCGGGCTCCTGACTTTTTCAACTTAAAATAAATTCAGCCTCCATTTTCCAGGCGGGCTCCTGACTTTAACAACAATTTAAATGTAACACCTCCATTCTCCAGGCGGGCTCTTGACTTCTTCAACTTAAAATAAATTCAGCCTCCATTCTCTAGGCGGGCTCCTGACTTTAACAACAATTTAAATGTAACACCTCCATTCTCCAGGAGGGCTCCTAACTTCAACACTTGAATTGTACTCCTCTATTCTCCAGGCGGGCTCCTGATTTCTTCAACTTAAAAATAATTCAGCCTCCATTCTCCAGGCGGGCTCCTGACTTCAACAATAACTTAAAATAATTCGGCCTCCATTTTCCAGGCGGGCTCCTGACTTCAACAGCTTTAAAAATAATTTAGCTTCCATTCTCCAGGCGGGCTCCTGACTTCAACAACTTTGAAAATAATTCGGCCTCCATTCTCGAGGCGGGCTCCTGACTTCAACAGCTTTAAAAATAATTCATCCTCCATTCTCCAGGCGGGCTCCTGACTTCAACAACAACTTCCTTCAAAACTGGTGTTTTATTCCTCTGAAAACTGCTGGGAATAACACTGCTGGGGAATTATCTTCCTTCTTTAAGACTAGTTACTTTCCTCCCTTTAACAATGGTGGGGATGATACTTATTCAAAGACCATTACTTTTACAACTTTGGGTTATCTTGCTTCTTCCAAGATTACTTTTCTTTTAAAACTTGTATCTCCCTTCTCGTATACTGCTAGGGATTTTGCTTTCTTCAAAACTTGTGTTATCTTCTCTCTTTCCCAAATGGCTATCTGATTTCAAGAAAATTTTCGTAATGAGAGAAAATTTTCTGCCCCAGTTTGATTATCTTCTTTGTGACCTTGTCTTCCTGCTGTCAATAATATTTCCTTTCCCTGCTTTAAATCAAAGAAAAACTTGTTAGTTTAAAATGTGACGAGTGGTCGTGCCACTTCTGCTGGGATGGTTTTTTTTCTTTTCTTTTCCCTACTTTGCTATAAAACTTGCTGGGGATGATATTATTTGTTGGGGATGATATTCCTACTGGGGATGATTTTTCTTTTCTCTTCCTTCCTCGCTCTGTGTTGTCCGACCATTGTGTGACTTGTCGAGAATCTGTTGGAGTTGTTCCTGTATCTCGTAAATTTGTCGGGGATCCTCTTGGAATTGATCCATAACTGTTGTTCTTTCTGTTTTTCTCTGAATTCCCCTGGAAATTTGGTCCTCTTAGGATCTAGACCCATTCGTCATTTGGTCTTGTGACAAACTTCCTTTCGTTTTGTCGCCTTATCCTTGGCCTATCCTATTCGCATTTTGCTTTGCACCATTTTGGCCATTGGTAGTAAGCTCTGAAAATCCTTTTCAAAAACAAACTGCTGGGGAGGTAAAGTCTTTAAACCAAGAAATGAAAAAGTGATGATTTCAAAAATAGAAAAAGAAGAGGTCTTTCTGAACAAATGCTGGGGAAAAAGAAAGAAAAGAACTTATCTGAATGATATAACCGATCCTCAACGATCATGTCGTGCATTCCAGATTAATCAACCCAGTCTATTTGTATCAATCAACCCTTCGGACAGCTTCATTTTGCTGGGGATAAACAAACACTCAACTTTTGCCAAATACGAACCCTTTCCGCCAATCTTGCCCTGTCACCTCATAGTGCCCTTCGAGGGATTTTCACTAATAAGACTCTCTCATTTCTCTCAACTCCCATCGCCTCATGGTGCCTGTGAAGGTTTTCACTGATAAGACTCTCTCATTTTTTTATTTTTCAGCTGGGGATTGGAGTGTTATCGATATGACTCTCTTTGCTGGGGATTCTTTCGGCTATTAATTCATTCCCAGTTTATGATCTTCCTTTCTGTGGGGATCAGAGTGTTATTCCCTGACTCATGACTGGGCACTTCTCGGATACTGATCGAGAGGTCTTTTTGGACATCAATATGGGTTTTCGTGTCTGGCTAAAAGGAAAAGGGGTATTAAAAAAGCTCAAAATAATTTTGATGGGTAAAACACTACAACTCTTGGAATCAAACTTTCTTTCCCAAAATTATAAATACAACTTTTGCCCCAGTTTTTTCTTGCTTGGGGATTTTTATTTTTTTGTTACACTATGATCGAGCCGTGAGGCGCCTACGTATCCTTCTTTGAGGAATCAGGTCAAACGTAGTTCTCAATTCCTTTGTTTTTCTTGTGATTTTTCTTTTGTCTTTATTATCATTATTTTTCTCTTTGTCTTTTCTTTTTCTTTAATTACTGATTCCAAAAAAGGGGTATGAAAGAATAAATAAGGCTTAAAAGGGGAAGCAAAGGTTAAAGTGTTTGGATAGAAGAAAGAATTGCCTCCGTTATTTTATTCTCCGATAAATGCCAACCACAAACAAATAACAATTACAATCAAAAGAAATCATACACAATATCTCTTAACTGCGTCAAAATTGATATCCATGTCGACGCATTTCCCGTCGATATCTGTTAAACATAAAGCGCCATTGGACAACACTCTAGTTATAATGAACGGTCCTTGCCAATTCGGGGCGAACTTGCCTTTTGCTTCGGCCTGATGTGGCAGGATTCGTTTCAACACCTGCTTCCCCACCTCAAATTTTCTGGGGCGCACCTTCTTGTTGTAGGCTCTCTCCATCCTCTTTTGATATAACTGGCCATGACACACAGCTGCCAATCTCTTTTCATCAATCAAGTTTAACTTTTCCAAACGGGTTTTGACCTACTCGTCATCATCAATCTCAGCCTCAGCGACAATCCGAAGGGATGGAATTTCAACTTCTGCCGGTATTACTGCTTTGGTTCCATATACCAACAAATAAGGGGTTGCACCTACTGAAGTCCGGACAGTGGTGCGATAACCCAACAATGCAAATGGTAATTTTTCATGCCATTGTCTGGAGCCTTCTACCATCTTCCTCAGTATCTTCTTGATGTTCTTGTTGGTTGCTTCAACTGCTCCATTCGCCTTGGGACGATATGGGGTGGAATTGCGGTGTGCAATCTTAAACTATTGACATACCTCTTTCATCAAATTGCTGTTAAGATTAGCACTATTATCCGTGATGATCACTTTTGGGACCCCAAATCTACAGATGATATGGGAGTGAACAAAATCCACCACTGCCTTCTTGGTTACCGACTTGAAAGTTTTAGCTTCAACCCACTTAGTGAAATAGTCGATGGTCACCAGAATGAACCTATGACCGTTGGTAGCTGCCGGCTCAATAGGTCCAATGACATCCATGCCCCAGGCAACAAATGGCCATGGCGCTGACATTGTATGCAATTCTATCGGCAGAGAATGAATCAAATCTCCGTGTATATGACATTGATGGCATTTTCGCACGAAACTGATACAAGCACGCTCCATAGTGAGCCAATAATACCCTGCTCGAAGAATCTTCTTCGCCAATACATATCCGCTCATATGTGGCCTACAAATTCCACCATGTAGCTCTGTCATAACTGTCGTGGCTTGACTGACATCTATACATCTCAGCAATCCCAAATCTGGGGTTCTTTTGTACAACACTCCTCCACTAAGGAAGAATCCATTTGACAATCGCCGAATGGCTCTTTTTTGATCTCCGGTGGCCTGCTCCGGGTATATCCCCATCCTGAGGTACTCCTTGACGTCATAAAACCATGGCTCGCCATCCACTTCTCCCTCTATTATGTTGCAATAAGCATGCAGATCACGAACCTGGATGTACAACGGGTCAACATGAATTTTGTCTGGGTGGTGCAACATCGATGCTAAAGTGGCTAATGCATCGGCAACCTCATTGTGAACTCTCGTGATGTGTCTGAACTCCACTGATCGAAATCGCTTGCTCAGATCGTGCAAACATTGTCGATATGGTATGAGCTTCAAATCCCATGTTTCCCATTCACCCTGAATCTGATGCACCAGGAGGTCCGAGTCTCCCAAGACCAAAACGTCCTGGACATCCATGTCTGCAGCTAGTCGCAGACCCAAAATGCATGCCTCATACTCAGTCATGTTGTTGGTACAATAAAAATGTAGCTGAGCTGTAACAGGATAATGACGTCCTATTTCAGAAATAAGTACCGCTCATATTCCAACTCCCTTCGCATTTGCGGCTCCAATAAAGAAAAGCTTCCAACCTGGTTCCTCAGGTAATTCTAACTCATCTATATGCATTACTTCCTCGTCAGGAAAATACGTCCTCAACGGCTCGTATTCTTCATCAACAGGATTCTCAGCCAAGTGATCGGCCATCGCTTGGGCCTTCATGGCTGTCCTCGTCACATAGACGATATCAAACTCCGTGAGTAATATTTGCCATTTCGCCAACCTCCCTGTGGGCATAGGCTTCTGGAAAATATACTTTAGTGGATCCAAGTGGGAAATGAGATAAGTGGTATATGAGGACAAATAATGCTTCAATTTCTGGGCCACCCAAGTTAGGGCGCAACATGTCTTCTCGAGTTGAGTGTACTTAACCTCATATACTGTAAACTTCTTGCTGAGATAATAGATGGCTTGCTCCTTCCTCCCTGTAATGTCGTGTTGCCCCAACACGCAGCCAAACGAATTCTCCAGGACCATTAGATAAAAGATTAATGGTCTCCCCGGCTCAGATAGAACCAACACAGGTGGATTTGATAAATATCCTTTGATCTGGTCAAATGCCTCCTGACATTTTGCTGTCCATTCTATCGCAGCATCTTTCTTCAGTAACTGAAAAATGGGTCCACAAGTTGCTGTGAGTTGTGCAATAAACCTGTTGATGTAGTTCAACCTTCCTAATAGACTCATTACTTCTGTCTTGTTCTTTGGCAGTGGCAAATTTTGGATAGATTTGATCTTTGATGGGTCCAGTTCAATACCTCGCCGACTGACGATGAATCCCAACAGCTTTTCAGATGGAACACCAAAGGCACATTTGGCCGGGTTGAGCTTAATATCATACCTTCAAAGTCTTTGGAAAAACTTTCTTAAGTCTGCTACGTGGTCTTCCTGATGCTTGGACTTTATGATCACATTGTCCACGTACACCTCATTCTCTTTGTGGATTATGTTATGAAACACAGTGGTCATTGCTCTCATGTACGTTGCCCCAGCATTCTTCAAACCAAATGGCATTACTCGGTAGCAATAAGTCCCCCATGGCGTGATGAATGCCGTCTTTTCTGTATTTTCTTCATCCATCAGAATCTGATGATACCCAGCATAGCAATCTACAAAAGATCCAATCTCACGTCCGGCGCAATTGTCGATCAAGATATCGATGTTGGGTAAAGGAAAGTTGTCCTTTGGGCTTGCCCTATTCAGATTGCGGTAATCGACACACACCCTGATCTTCCCATCTTTGTTTGGCACCGGCACCACATTAGCCAACCAATCAGGGTATCGAGTGACATGAATAACATTTGCTTGTAGCTGCTTGGTTACTTCCTCTTTAATCTTCACACTCATATCCGTTTTGAACTTCCTCAATTTCTGCTTGACGGGAGGGCATGCCGGGTCAGTGGGCAATTTATGAACCACTAAATCTATGCTTAACCCCGGCATGTCATCATATGACCATGCAAAAACATCTTTGAACTCAATCAGTGTTTTGATCAATTCCTCCCTGATATTTGGTGCAATGTGGATGCTTATTTTAGTTTCTCTGATATCGCCGGCATCCCCTAAATTGATGGCTTTTGTGTCATTTAAGTTGAGCTTGGATTTTTCTTCAAACTGGCTTAACTACCTGTTTATCTCCTCGAAGGCTTCATCCTCATCGTATTCCGATTCATTATCATGATCGACCCCTTGTATAGTTAGTTCGGAATCAGATTGATCTTTTAGACTAGATTGAAGATCCATTGTGCATGCCATGTCGTTAGAACCAGTATGAAAAGAACTGTTCAGGAAAAGAAACGAAGGAAACAAAATTAAAAATAACATATAAAATAAGGAATAAAGAAGAAATTTTTTTGTTTTATTGAATTATGGGATAACAAGGTTTCACACTTTGTTGAGCAATAATAGAAATAGAAAGGAATCTGGATTACAACCCTGGAATAATCCAGAAAACAAAAGGAAAATCAGAGCCAACTACTAGGACTCCCTCCAAGTAGGAAGAGGAGTAGGTGTCCCAATTGTTGACATTGGCCCTAGGCCCCACAAATTGTATGTCTGCCTTACTCGAACCCTCTCTAGCTTCTATTGTGTTGACATCAGCGAACATTCTTTCAAAGCCCTCATTCAAATCTCCATCTGGCCCGATCAAGGGTCCAAGAACTTCCAGGACTGGCAACTTTCTGCACCCTGCTTTGACAAATGATCTGGACAGGTGTGGGATTGGCTTAGGAAGGACCCAGACTCTTTTCTTTAACTTGCGGGCCCGCTTTACATCCGCTGAAGTAGGTTTGAATCCCAACCCAAAAGTATCCAAGTTCTTAGGCAAGGAAACTGGCTGGATCATTCCCTGCAGATCAATCCCCAGACCTTTCCCTGGTACAAACCCGTTGTTCAACATCTCTGAGGCTATCATGAAGGTTGCAGCTGTGATTCTGGGAAGTGGAAGGCCCCCACCCTCAGGAATTTTGTCTACTGAGACTGCATCGAAAACCTGATAAACCCATGGGCCCTTGTTATCGTTGGTTTCTATGAAGGGCACAATAGCATCACTGACGGCATGTGTGCCATCATCCCCGTGTACCACAATCTCTTGTCTATCCCATTTAAATTTGACCATTTGATGCAGTGTAGAAGGCACTACTTTAGCTGCGTGGATCCAGGGTCGTCCAAACAAAAGATTGTACGACACCGCCACATCTATCACTTGAAATTCCATGGTGAACTCGACTGGACCAATGGTTAATTCCAGTACAATATCACCCACTGTGTCAGTACCGCCCCTATCAAAACCTCGGACGTAGACATTGTTCTTGTGGATCCTATCATCAGCAACTTTTAGTTTGTTCAGGGTGGCCAAAGGACAGATATTGGCACTTGACCCATTATCAATTAGTGCTCGAGTGACCACCGATTCTTCGCATTTTACCATCAGGTAGAGTGCTCTGTTGTGTTCAGTACCCTCTATCGGTAACTCATCGTCAGAGAATGTCACTCGGTTTACTTCGAAGATTTTGTGCGCTATTTTCTCTAAATGGTTCACTGAGAGCTTGTCCGGGACATAGGCTTCGTTCAAAATCTTCATTAAGGCCTGACAATGATCGCATGAGTGGATCAACAAGGATAGCAACGAAATTTGGGTTGGGGTCTTCCTCAACTGCTCTATAATTGAGTAGTCTTGTGCCTTCATCTTCTTCAAAAACTCCTCTGCTTCTTCCTCCGTTACTGGCTTCTTTATTGTTACAGGATTGGTCCTTCTCAATTCTGCGGGAACAAAACACCTTCTCGAACGAGTTAACCCCTGAGCCTCATATACCTCTTCGCCAACCTTCTTTCCCTTATGCATCACTGTCACTTGACTGTAGCTCCATGGCACAGCTTTCTCACTTGTTATCGGCAACTGCATGACTGGCCTGATAACAACTGGTTCTACGTAGACCCCCTTTACCACCAACACTAGTGTGCTTGATACTCCCTGCAGCACTGCTTTGGCTGTCTCTGGCTTCTTCGCAGCAACAGACGAACCTTTTCCCATTACCACAAATGGCTGTCATCTTCCTTTCCCAACTGCAACACTGCCTTTCCACTGGTCAAATTTTCGTTTGGACTGGCATGAATCATCATTACCGTTTGCGAGGGTATTTTAAGTTTCCCTCCTTCGTGCACTAGTTCGATCATATAGGCCTCATGGTGCACCGGTAACGGGTTTTCATTGATGTTGGGTGCCTCTGGTGCCTGAACCTCGATCCTATTTGTGTCAATAAGATCTTGTATGTCAGTCTTCAACTTCCAACACTTCTCAGTATCATGCCCGGGAGCCCTCGAACAATATTCACAGCTTATTGAGTGGTCCAGATTTCTGGGAAGGGGATTTGGCAATTTGGGTTCAACAGGACTTAATAGGCCTATCTGTCTCAACTTGTGGAACAGAGTAGTATAGGTTTCTCCCAACGGAGTGAATGTTCTCGGATTCTGCATCCTTTCATTCCTGAAAGCCTGATTTCCATGGAAGCTTGGCCCTGAAGGATTCCTGTATGCTCTCGATGGTGGATATCTGTTTTGTGGAGGTGGATATGTGTTTTGTGGAGGTGGATATGTATGTTGAGGAGCCGGCGCACGCCATTGTGGACGAGCCGGAGGCTGGGTGTAAGTTTGGGCGTGATGGACAGAGAAATGGGGCTCTTGTGGTGGATAATATGGTTGTGGAGGGTTGTATGGATTGTGTGGATAGTTTGGGTAATGGGGTATGGTTTGATAGTGAGGGGCTGGACCTCTTGATCTGGACCAAGTACCTGCTTCGACTATTGCGACCTCCTCTCTCTTCTTTTTCCCGAGCGCACCTCCCGTGCCACTTTGGATAGCCTGAGTTGTGGCCTTGATCGCCGAATAACTCATTATCTTGTTGGACCTGAGTCCCTCTTCAACCATGCCACCCATTTTTACTACTTCATTGAAAGATTTACCAACTGACGTGACCAGGTGACCAAAGTAAGTTGGCTCCAACGTTTGTAAGAAGTAGTCCACCATTTCACCTTCCCTCATTGGCGGATCGACTCTTGCTGCTTGTTCTCTCCAATGGAATCCAAATTCCCTGAAGCTCTCTCTGGGCTTTTTCTCAAGTTTTAACAGCGTGAGACGGTCGGGGACGATCTCAAGGTTATACTGGAAATGACCTGCAAATGCTTGGGCTAGATCATCCCAGGTATACCACCTGCTAGGGTCCTGCCTCGTGTACCATTCTAATGCAGACCCGCTTAAACTTTGACCGAAATAAGCAATCAGCAACTCATTCTTTCCACCTGCCCCTCTCATCTTACTACAGAAACCTCGTAGATGCGCCATGAGATCACCATGCCCCTCATATAGATCAAATTTTGGCATCTTAAAACCTGCCGGCAATTGAACATCGGGGAAGGGACACAGATCTTTATAGGACACACTGACTTGGCTGCCCAATCCATGCATATTCCTGAAGGATTGCTCCAGGATTTTCACTTTACGGAGCACTTCGTCCTACTCTGGATTCTTAACTGGCCTCTCAGTTTCTGTTGGGAATTGAAGGTGAGGGGTGTAAATGTATGGCTCGGGTGGTTTGAAGGTGAGTTCAGGAGGATAGTACTGGTTGTCGTGAACCTGAAACACTGGTTCCTCGAGTGATTTTTGCAATGTGGCGGGTGGAGGTGCCACAAAAACAGGAACAGCTGGTGGAGGAGGGTTTTGTTTGGGTGGTGAAGCTTGGGGATTATAGGAAGTTTCCCCTTGATAGTATTGGGCAATGGGGAAGCTCGTTGATGGACCAGTGGAAGGGTGTTCCGGAGTCCGAGCTGGTGAAAGGGTAGGAGTAGGGGGAAGTATTGGTGGTGTTTGTCCCTTAGCCCAGGCTAGGTGCATCCCAGCAATCTCTTGTCTCAACCTGTCCACTTCCTCCTTCATCATTTGCATCTCCGTTTTTTCTTCCTCAACACTTCTGTCCGAACCAAACATACTTTCCGGAATGGGCCCTTTTGATCTTGTGTGGTAATGGTAATCTGCGAGAACGTCTTAACGAGCTAACTGTTTTGAAATCTCTTTCTCTGATATAAACAACAAACTTGTTAGCGTTAGAGTTTAATACATATTGCACTTTCATATTGGGGAATGCAATGTTCCTAGGTAGTTTAACCATTTCTAACATGTTTTTGCTTTGACTGCATGCATCATTCCGGCTTATGTCCTTTCTTTATTCACTTTGTCTCTTCTTTTTATCTTTTAGTGGCGGTCGAATCTTATGTGGATTGCCTACGTATCATGTCCCCGCATGAATCAGACCGGGCGTAGTTCTACCACAAGTGATAAATAATAATAAAACATTTTTTTATTTTTTATTTATTTTTCATAATAAAACAAACTTGATTATAAAAGTTTAAAAACTGACCATACTAACAGACTTTGACAAAAGACAACAAACGGACTCGAAAATCAAATAACTCGCATACTCTAATCAAAGAATTACAAACTCAAAAACAAATAGCTAGATTCCTTCCCCTATATGCCAATTTTAACCAAATGGTTGTTTTTCAGACGTGGCCCCTTCTCTATTTCACATGAATTTTAAGTCCGAGAAGGACTATTTTACGACCTTTCACAAACTTGTTCGTTCTTTTACGAAAATAGCCCTTCGACAACTGAAAGATACTCTAAGTCTATCTCGGCAAGAACGGTTTAAGACATCACCGAAGCCGGAACGGCTTATTTTAACTAAAAACCAAACGGTATTCACTTGACCACTGACTATTTTCTTGTTTTTTCAAATAATAAAAGACCTGGTTTTGCAAACACAACCTTTCAGCACTTCGGAGACGAAGATTTTAAGGTTGTGCGGGATAACTCGTCGCAACCCAAAAGAATGACCAAAGATGGTCGTTTACGCAAAATCAGCCTTCCGACGTCCCTTTCGAGAACATTCGACTATTTTTGACAAAACGACGTGACCCAACTTATTTATGACTCTTTTCTTGTTTTTTTTCAAATTAGAATAAAAGTCCCGGTATTGCAAACACGGCCTTTCAGCACCTTTGGGACGAAGATTTTAAGGCTGCGAGGGTCAAAAATCAAAACATAACCAAAGGTGGTTGTTTATGCAAAATCAGCCTTCTGACGTCCCGTTTGGGAACATTTGGCTATATTTGACATGAGCGGCATTACCCGACTTATTTATGACAAAGATTCGACACATCACCCGACTTATTTATGACAAAAGTTTTGACATGTTTTTCAAAATAGGAAACCCGATATAGCCAACACGGCCTTTCAACGCCTCGGGGACGAAAATTTTAAGGCTGTATGGGTCAATCGGTCAAAATCTAGAAAAATGACCCAAAGGTGGCTGTTTATGCAAAGTCAGCCTTCTGGCGTCCCTTCCGGGAACATTCGGCTATGTTTTGACAAAACAGCGTCACCCTACATATTTATGACCTTTTCTCGTTTTTCAAAATAGAAAACTCAATATTGCAAACACGGCCTTTCAGCGCCTCGGGGACGAAGATTTTTAAGATTGTGTGGTTCAACTGGACCAAATCTAAAAAAATGACCCAAAGGTGGTTGTTTATGCAAAGTCAGCCTTCTGGCGTCTCTTTCGGGAACATTCGGCTATGTTTTGACAAAACAACATCACCCGACTTCTTTATGATGAAGTTAAAATTTGACATATATTTTTGGCTATTTTAGCAAAAGGGGAGGTTGGATCCGATTAGGGCTGCCTACGTATCTCACATCCGGTGAGAATCAAACCAGCGTAGTTCGCCACATATAAACTAAACTTTGTAAACAATACTCCTTTCTTTTCCAATAAATCAAACTAAAAAAAATTTCAAAGTTTCGGCAGAGTTTTGACACTACTTGGACATTGGTTTTATTTTTCTAAAAAAAATAAATAAATAAGTAGTTATCTCCCTACACTGCTATATTTTTTTTCTCTTTTTTTTTCAAAATTCCTGATTTCAGAAGCCGGTCAGCATGCAGATCTGAAGCAAATAAATGTGCAAAACAAACAAGATGCAACAGGATGGTCTTTTTCATTTCAGGTTGCTTGTCCTAGACGGATCCAACCCCTGTGTTGAGTCCCCTAAGCCAAATACAACATGATGCAAATAAACGTTCCTACTAGGGATCCGACATGAAGTCAAGTTATTCTAGGTTCAACCTGGGTATATGTTCTAGACAGTATGCCCGAGCGGACAACTCGAGTTGAGGAAGGAGCTCCTTTCCGGGAACCAAAAGGCCAGCCGGCTTAGAAACTTTTCGAGCCTCTTTTATTTAGGGTATGACACTAACAGAATAGGGAGTCTCAACCAGTAAGCACATCCCCGGAGGTGAGAAGAGAAGGTTTCGGCACAGTTTATATGTACAGTTCAAATAATATCAAAGCAGTAATAAGCATCATTTTGCATATTAAGCACAGATCATATGAGAATATCAGATAATAAAGCCAAAATACAACAATTTATCAAGCTCGAATTTCTAACTCTGAACCGGTGGTTCTGGGTAAAGCGTCCCCAGCAGATTCGCCAGAGCTGTCACACCTCCTTTTTCCTACCCCGTAAGGGTATAAGGGAGTTTTTCCAATTAAAGGACAATCGAAACGGGATTTGTTTATTTAATTCAGGTTCACCACTTGGGAGATTTATGGTGTCCCAAGTCACCGGTCGAATCCCGAATCGAGGAAAAGATTGACTCTGTTTAACAGTCCGCGAACCAGAAATCCGGATAAGGAATTCTGTTAACCCGGGAGAAGGTGTTAGGCATTCCCGAGTTCCGTGGTTCTATCACGGTCGCTCAACTGTTATATTCGGCTTATTTATCTGATTTTTAACAATTAAGAACTTATATGCAAATTTTAACTTTGAACCGCTTTTATCAATTTTATTATTATTGTTATTATTTTACGGAGAATTGCAACGTTGTGAAAACATATCTCGAACCACGTCACAGTCAATGCGCCCATGGTTATCGACACATTTCGACTCCGTTGAGATTTGGATTTGGGTCACATGAATGCACACCCGTATTTAAGAAAATAATTTATTAAAAACGCGCCTAAAGCGACAAGCGTATTGTTGTTTTGAGAAAGACCGTAAAATTTTGCTAAAAGGCCCCGTCCCGAAATCTAAGCAGTTTCATCAAAACACATACAGAGGGCCCCGCAGCCAGCATATTCTTGTTTGGCGAGGCACGTCTCATTAGTTAATTTTTTTTTTGTTTTTTTTCTTTTTATTTTTCTTCTTTTTAAAAAAAGATTTGCGACATCATGAAAATGCATTTCGAACCACGTTACAACCAGTGTACACGTGGTCGTCGGCACATTTAGACTCTGTCGAGAGTTGGATTTGGGTTGCATAAATGCACACCCAAGTTTTAGGAAGGTAAGATTAATTAAGGCGCGTCCTAAAGAGACTATCGTATCGTTATTTTGGGAGGAGGCCGTGAAAATTCACTAGACGGCCAACTTCAAAGTCTATCCGATTATTGAGTCCTTTTATTGAGGGCCTCGCAATTTGTGATTTACTGTGGCGAGGCACACCTCCTTTATTTTAAGGATATCCTAAAGTGACTACATTTCTATTTAAATTAGTCTCTAAAATAAAATAAAAATCCTAATTAATTATGAGCTTAAAAAATAAGAAAACGTAACATACTAATTGCTAGACTAAGACAAATATTAATGGAAAGGAATTTTACTAAAAAAAAGAAAAAAATTCGAAATTGTAAATAAAATACGAAATTCGCCAACTAATATTCAAAAAAAATCAATTATAGCTAGATTAAAGCTCGCATTGTTATAAAAAAAACTATTGGAATTAATTATTCACAACCATTTGAAACTAGATTTAACCATAATTACTAACGCTTATTAGAAAGTTTATTAAACTTAAACGTTGACTCATCTTGCTCAAGCTCGCATCTAATGGATTAATGTTCTTAGCCTTGCTATGTTGAATCACACATTAAAAGCATCAAGCCTGCTGATTCTGCGAAATTATTGGCCTAATATTTGCGGATTTTTGTTACTAACAAGATTCAAAGATTAAAAAAAACTCAAATTGCTTCTATTCCAATATTTGCAAATTCAAATCTAGATTTTACTAACCCTTCCCCCCAAAATTAAATCGATTTCTCATATTGACTATTTACCCATTTGATTTGAATGCGATCTCAAACTAAAAAATTAACAAAGCCGAAACTAATACTTATGGTGTTCATACCGATACCCATCCAATAGTTCCGCAATTTAACGCTTCACATTATACATAATTCTACCATTCATATAACATGAAACACATAATGAATATCTAACTAAAAATACGAATATTCTATAATTAGAAGCATAAATCTTCTGGCCATTTCATTTCAGCTTCAATGCATATGTCAAAATGATTCAGAGTAGTGTACCTGGTATTTGAATACAAGGAAAGGAAGAATAGGATCAGCAGCAGTAGGAACAACGTAGCAACAACAAACAACCAGTAGCAGTAATGCAATAGTCCAGAAACAGAGTTTGAAAACCGGTGGAGCAGTAACCAAAAAATCAACCAGACTTAGGAAAAACCAAGCAAAGACCCAGAAATCCCAATAACTCTCAAAGGCAGGACAGAATGAATCAAAAAAAAAATAGAAGAGGCAATGGGATAATTCTGATTTTCTGTTCTTTAAGACTCGAAGTAGAACACTCTCAAACTATTGACTCTCTATGATTTCTGAAAATCAGTTCTTTTCTCTCAATCCTTCAACTCTCAAGATTAAAAGTCTGTTTTTATCTCCTCTTTAGTTCTGAAATTTCTATCTCCAAATTCAGTCCCCTCTTAAGTGTCAAATGAGTCCTCTTTTATACCCAAAGCAAGACTCCTCCTTTTCTGTTTATCTATTTCCTTTTTACTTTTTAAACTATTATTACTATCCCTTTTGCCTCTTTTACTTTGCAGCCCAATATTCTTCTACTATGTGTACCTTTTAACTTTTATTATTACTTATACTATTTCTGATTTTAATTAAGTAAAAGCAGTCAACACGGACCCCACGGTCCCCCCCTTTTCAGTGGTCAAAGAAGACCTCGTCATTAATCCTCCTCCTTTTTACTTTTCATCATTATGTCTTGTTCCCCACTACCACTTAAATAAATATATTAGATTCCCACTACCATATGTCTTGTTCCTCACTATAATATTTTATTATTATTATTAGAGCTTAGTGGACGGAGCACTTAAATTAAATAAATCTGCAATTGGTTAATTCCCGTATTACCCCTTAAAACTACTGTTACTGCACTGATTCAAAAAAAATCTTTTCAAACTTCCAAAATTATCTAAGAATTAAAATCAGATTACCAACTATAACCAATTCACCTAATCAGTTAACCAAAATATAGCAGCTATAACCAATTCTTAATCAAATTCAATCAACAAATTCAAACTAAATGATGAACAACAAAGAAACAACTGGAATTATTTTGACGGAACAATATTTTTTATCAACAAACCTACTTTCAGATTCAACAACAATAACAAACAAGTATATTCAAATCATTGAGCTCAAATTCAAATTAAGCTTTAAACAGAACAAATAAACGGATTCAAATCACTAAACTCAATAATCAAATTGATCTTCAAATTAAATCCAACAACATTACAACAAAGATGAAGGATTCAAGTTATCAAACTAACACACTTCTATATTAAAACTAAATTCTTTTAAATGAATAAAAACAAATTGAAGAAATAATCAAGAAACGATAAACCACGAACAAGAAAGAAACAAACATACACTGATTTCGGATCCGAGAATATCAAGCAAAATACGGACGGAAATGAAACTTAAACCAACTAACCGGATCGGAACAACGACGAACTCAAACGGAAACCAATCTGTCTGGAAACTTTGAAACCAAAACAACTCGAATCTGCCCGGAAATTTTGTATATTTTCCAGTTGATTTTAGGCGATGATGCTGGACGCCGAAAATGACCATGAACCGGATGACGAGGATGGGTGAGGCAGCAGAGGTGAAGCAGCAGCAGCCATGACGTTCGTCGCTTGGTTGTTCCGACGAAGATGAAGAAAACAGCGGCCATGGCGGACTGGCTATGCAAGTCGTGATGATGGAGGTGGTTCCTAGCAGTTCGTCTGGTGAAGGAGGCGGGCTGACTGGTCGACGCTACTGAGGGTCGTTTGGTGGTTGACGGACTGCTATTTCAGGTGGTCGTTGCTAGGCGATCGAGCTGGAGGTCGTTCATGGCTGGTTTGGTTGCTTGTGATGAGGAGATGAAGCTGAAGGGGTTGTAACGATGGTGGGGACGATGAAGGAGAGAAAGACGAAAGGGGCAGCCATGGTCGAAGCTGGACGAAGCAGCAACAGCCATGAGAGGGGAGCTTGGGGTGCCAGGGCTTGGAGAGAATGAAGAAGAGAGGGGGGGCGGGTAGTCTTTTAGGTTTAGGGTTTTGTTTTGTGAAATGAAAGATAGGGAGATAGGGGTGTTGGGTCTTTGGGGTTATGGACTGGGTCGACCCGGGTCGAAATGGACCGGGTCGTAGGGGAAGGTTGGGTATCTTTGGGCCTGTGGTTTAAAATTGAAGAAAAGGGCCCAATCCGATCTTCTTCTATTTTTGTTCTTTTCTATTTATTCAATTTCCTAATTAATAAAGCTAAAAATGCTAAGATTAAATTATAAAACTCAAAATTATCTAAAAAAACTAATTAACTCCTAACAACAATTATCGCACATTTAAATAGCAATTAACGATAAAATCACACAATTTGGACGTTAAATGCTAAAAATGCAACGTACGTTATTTTTTATGATTTTTTATTTTGTAAAACAAACTTAATTAAATATTAAATGCAAACGCGACATATTTTTATATTTTTATTAATTTAAACAAATAAACATGCACAGACAAAAATACAAATAATTATCCAAAAGTGCCACGAAAAATTCAAAAATTGCACACAAAGGAAAATTGTTTTATTTGAATTTTTTGGGAGTAATTCTCATATAGGGCAAAAATCACGTGCTCACAGTTGATTTGTGGTTTTTAAAGTGGTAACTCTTCTCTACAACATAAAGTCAAAAGACAATGGCAGACAACAACAAAACTGAGTTTGTTGATACCGGTGCCCGGAAGCAGTTGTTTGAATAGGACAATGGGTTGGTTGAAGAGGTAAAGATGTTAAGACAACGCATGGCGGACATGTATCAGGCTTGGATGACTGGGAAGGCACCACCCCCGCCACTACCTAGCTTCCTAGATGCTGCCCTTACCCAAACTCCGGACCCAATGCCAGATGATCCTCTATACTCTCCAGATCCACCCGCTTATCACAGCTTTCCCAACAATCCTAGTAGGTCCATCACTCGTCCTCCAACTATCTTTTCCCAAAAGTGCCCTCCTGTCACATCCACTATCCCCGACAATGAACACCCACTCAAAGCTCATGATGCCCAACATTACCCCTTAGAGGTTGCCCACAAGGTCCCCAACTCATACAAGCAGGGCCCGCGGGATGAGCCTCATGTTGAAAATGAAAAGTCCACAGGATGAGAAGGGTGAGATGGGATACCATGAGGCTAAAAGGCATAGAACAGTCCTTAGAGAACAAACAAGGAATGGGAGACTAGGGTAGCATGGCTTACAAAGAACTATTTGTGTCCCTTGACGTTTGCCTTTCCGCGGGATTTAAAGTGCCAAAATTTAACTTGTATGATGGGCGTGGGGATCCGGTAGACCATTTGAGGGTCTTTTGCAGTAAAATGAGAAGTGTTGGCGAGAAAGATGATTTGTTGATGGCGTATTTTGGTTAGAGCTTGACTGGGGCAGCTTTGGAATGACATAATTGTCAAGATATTGGTAAGTGGCCTACATTGGATGACATGGCTCAAGATTTTGTTCGATACTTTCAATAAAAATCAGGCGTTACCCCAGACCGCTCTTCTCTATCTAGAATGGAAAAGAAGCCAGAGGAAAGCTTTAGGGAGTTTGGGCTCAGATGGAGGGAGCAAGCTGCTTAAGTCAGTACCCCGATTGGTGAAAAAGAAATGGTTGAGCATTTCCTACAAGCCCAGGGGCCCACCTACTTCAGTTATTTGATCCCGGCCTTGGGTAAGCCTTTTAATGATGTGTTAAAAATGGGGGAGATGGTAGAAGAGGGAATCAAGTCAGGCAAAATCATGAGTAATTCGGCATTGAAAGATACTACGAAAGACATTCAGAACATCCCAGTAAGTTTGGGTGGAAGAAAGAGAAATAGAAAAGATGATCCGATGGGCCTTCCTGCTCAACACTTTCAGCCTCGACATCGTCCCCGTGGATATCCTTGTACACCAGATGACGCTCCCCAATGCTACTTCTCTCCACAGAACTCCCAAAGTCATACATCACTTTTCCAGTACCCTATCCACAGAGAACCACCATATGCTCCACACCCACAAGGCCCGCGATGGCCCACACCATTTCCCCAAATGTCTTATCCGCCCACACGAGCCTACCGGAACCCTCCTAGATCAGGTTTTCGGCCCAATCAAGCATTTAAGAACGAGAAGTTGTAGAGAAAGAAAACCTTCACTCCATTGGGAGAGTCATATGCCAGTCTGTTCCATAGGCTAAGGAAATTGGACATGTTGAAGCCGATTCAGATAAAAATGCCAAACCCTCTTCCAAAGAAGTTTGATTTTTCTCAAAGGTGCGCATATTGCTCAAATGCCCCGGGTCATGACATAGAGAAGTGTTGGCATCTGAAGAAAGCAATTCAGAAGCTTATTGATGCAGGTGACATTGTCGTGCAAAATCCAGATGCAACAGACACTAGCCAAGGGCCATCGCCTATGCGTAATGAAACGCATATGGTGGGTATGATTTATTCTGAAAAGGAATATGAGAATTCTTCTGAGATCCTCGGAGGTCCACGCGCTACGAATCTTTCAGCACTATCAGAGGTTGATCCTAAGAACGAGCAGGCATAGGGAAACCCAAAGCAATTTGTTAAGAACAATGTGATGGAGACTTGTGAAGGTCCTAGTATTGTTGATGCAGAAGTCAGTGGCTAAGATGTTGAGTTTGGTGATTGGAAAGATGCTCTTTTATTGGTTAGCCAGGGAGGAGTTTTGGTGGTTTATTTTGTTGGCATTTCTGTTGTCCGGGTTATTTCCAAGGTTGTAATCCGGATATTGTCTTGTAGCTCAAACCCTTATATCCTTTTATTTTGCCCAGTTGTTTAGTCGTAGCAGCTCGTTTAGTGTTGTCTAGGTTTGTTCTAGGTTTATAACCCCAGTTTAGTTTGTTTGTTTTGTTGTCCAAACTCTTTAACCATCTATCTAATGCAATTTTCTGTTTTCTGTGATTTCTAGTCATTTTCGTTTAGTTCTCTTTTATTTTTATAGTTCTTTTCTTGTTGACTCTAGTGACATGACATGCACACGTAAGTCTCAGCCTGGTTTTAAAAGTCAGTTTAATCACGAAGAAACGAAACAATGTTGAAGATGTAGGGACATTTGAGGGAAATAAGTAAAGACATTTTGAGATCACTTCAAGCCCGAATTGTGTGAAACTAGGGCGGATAGAACATAAAGAAACCCTATTGAAATGCATCATGCCGCATCGGATTGAAGCTAAAGGCAAGTTTGCCCAAATTGACAGGAGCCGTTCGTGGTAATGAGAGTGAGAGTGTTGTCCAATGGTGCTTCGTACTTAACAGATGTAGAAGGCAAATGTGTGGATATGCCTATCAATTATGATGCAGTCAAAAGATATTATGTGTGATTTATTTGGTTTGTTTAATTGTGCCGTTTGCATCTGGCATGCTTTGAAGATTGGAATGACGAAGACATTTTGTTCTGCTATCTAAACACTTTATCCTTTGCTACACCCTTTGAGCCTTATTTACTTTCTTTCGTACCCCTCTTTTGGAATCAGTAGCAAAGATCAGAAACGCAAGCGCGAAAGATAAGTAAAGGAAAAGAGAGAAAAAAAAAGATGAAAATTGAAAAAAAAACAAAGAAGAAAAAAAGAGGAAAAAGAAGAAAGAAAAAAACAACAAAACAACAAAAAGAGAAAAAGGAAGAAAGAAAAGAAAAGAAAAGACAAAGAAAAAAGAAAAATCACAACAACAGAGCAATTCATATGACATGAATTACGTTCGACCTGATTCCTTTTAAGGATACGTAGGCAGCCTCACGGTTCAGTCCCATCAAATAAAAATTCAAAAGTCCCCAAGCAAAGAAACTGGAGCAGAAGTTGTGGTTGTTGTAAGACATCTGATTTCAAAAGTTGTAATTTTGAGCCCTTATAAGCTATTTTGAGCCTTTATCCTTTCTAACCCTATCCAAAAGCCCAAATTATGGTCTAGAGAAAGACCTTCCGATCAATCTTTGAGTAGTGCCAAGGCAAGTGAGTTGAGGTATGATTCACATCAGGGGCAACACTCCGTTCTACACAATGAAAACAAAAAGGAGAGAGTCTTATTGGTGAAAACTCTCACGGGCACCGCAAGGCAATGGAAAGCTGAGAGAAATCAAAATGAGAGAGTCTTATTGGTGAAAACCTTTACGGGCACCTTGAGGCGAAAGTGAGTTGAGAGATGAACAAATGAGAGAAGTTTGTTGGTGAAACCCTTCAGGGCACTGCAGGACGAACAAGGTCAAGTTTTTGGTGAAGAAATTGGGTTTTGAAGATCTCGGGGCATAAGGTACGACAACTGAAAGTTGATTGGTTGAACAGAATAGGCCATAGGTGCATGTCATGGTCATTAGAGTTGGTACCCACATCTGATAGGTTTCTACTTTGTAGTTTTCTTGTTTGGAATCATCTCTTTCCATTGTCCTTTACTATGTTCCTTTGGTCTTGTTTACTTCCTCTTCCTGAGTCTGTTTGGTCAGAACAAGTGAGAAATGACTTCAAAATTTGCCACCAGCTTTCCAATTGCACAAAACGAGATTTGGCTAGCACATCAAAGTGACATAAGTCAGGAAAGAACAGCAAGCGCACTGAGTTGGTAATAATCAACATACTTTGGGATTCGTGTGAAATGCAAAGGCTTGGTATATATCAATTCAGGAAAAATGCAACGGATGGGGGGTTAAGGTGAACGGATCAAAGGTATTTGATGTGATAAGGTTGACAAAAAGGGGTGGTAAACCAAGTGACGAGCAAGATCTTCCAAGCAGAAATCAAAGTTATCATGGCAAGCAATGGGGTAATAGACCTCAAGGCAAAGGCCGGTGATTTAAATCAGGAATGAACAATGTGCGCACTGAGTGGTAACAATCAATATGCTTTGGAGTTTATATGAAACACAAAGGTTTGGTAAATGTCAGGTCATGAGCAATGCAACAAATAGAGGGTATTGGGTCTGAACGGAGAAGAGGTATTTTCTGTGATAAGGATGACAGAGAAAGTGGCTAGTAAATAAACAAGCAAGGTCTTCGAAATAGAAATCAAGTTATCATGGGAAGGGAAGGAGCAATCGCCCTCGAAGTCAAGACCACAAACCAACCACCATATTTTTAAACTGACAAGATTTTTCTTTGATTGAAATAGGGGCAGAAAATTTTGTTTGTTTCGGAGAAACCCTCCATAAGGAAAGGCAAGCAACAGACAGGTTTGACCGTAAATTCTCAGGATCCGCCTGGAAAATGGGACCTAGTTTAAAATTCAAAACAATTATGAGTAGAAAAATCTAGCATAAATGTACCCAAAGGAATATAAATTGGCTTCAAAGTTTTTATGATTGAGATAGGATTCAATTAAGAGTTTTCAGGACCCTCCTAAATAATGGGACTTAGATTTAAGATTTTCATTAGGTAACAAGATTTAGCGTAAGTTCTGCTGTATGGTAGTATAATTCAGCCGTAAAAGTTGTCACTCTTAAGATAAGACTTGATTTTTGATTTTCAGGACCCTCCTGGATAATGGGATATAGTTTTAAGAACCTCTTAGATAACAAGGTATAGTGGGAGTCATACCTTTAGAAGATATAATTTAGATTTAAAGCTGTTATTTAACTAGGAACTCTCAGGGCCATCCCTGATAATGGGATTTAGCTTTCAAATTCATAGAGATATTTTGTGACATGATTCAACTACCACTCATAGATGCACCCAGCACCAAACTGGGGCAGGGAAATTTCTTTTGTCTTGTTTGTTTTGTTGTAATCAGGTTCAAAGGCAGCAACTTCATATGAACAATTCAAGTTTTGGCAATCAGGCACCCACCTGGAGAGTACGGGAATACAGTTAAAGTTTTGGCAATCAGGTGTCCACTTGGAGAGCACGGGAATACAGTTAAAGTTTTGGCAATCAGGCGCCCACCTGGAGAGCACGTGAATACAGTTAAGGAGTTGTCAGGACCCTCCTGGATAATGGGATCTAGCTTTCAAATTCTTAGTAATATTTGGTAACATGATTCAGTTTAACACTCACAGATGTGCCCAGCTACCAAATTGGGGCAGAGAATTTTCTTTGTTTTGTCTATTTTGTTGAAATCAAGCTCCCACCTGGAGAGCACGGGAATACAATTAAAGTTTTGGCAATCAGGCGCCCACCTGGAGAGCACGGGAATACAGTTAAAGTCTTGGTAATCAAGCGCCTACCTAGAGAGCGCGGGAATACAGTTCAAGTTCGGCAATTAGGCACCTACCTGGAGAGCACGGGAATACAGTTCAAGTTCGGTAATCAGGCGCCCACCTGGAGAGCACGGGAATACAATTAAAGTGTCGGTAATCAGGAGCCCACCTGGAGAACAAAGCAATTCAAGTATCGATAATCAGGATCCCACCTGGAGAACAAAGCAAATCAAGCATCGGTAATCAGGAGCCCAGCTGGAGAACAAAGCAACTCAAGTGTCGGTAATAAGGAGCCCACCTGAAGAACAAAGCAATTCAAGTGTTGGTAATCAGGAGCCCACTTGAAGAACAAAGCAGCAATTCAAGTGTTGGTAATCAGGAGCCCACCTGAAGAATAAAGCAGCAATGTTCAAAGGAAGACGGATCAAGTTCGGCAATCAGGCGTCCACCTGGAGAACAAAGGGAAAGCAATTAAAGTTTCAAAGGAAGATAGCACAGATTTCAAGGGAAGGTAGTCCAAGTGTCAAAGGAAGACAATGACCAAAGTAATTGAGAGGTTTGATGTGTTAATATTCTAAAAAGGTGAGGTTTGCTTTGGGAGAGTTGAGGATGTGTGAGTTTGGGCTCCACAATGACCAAAGTAATTGAGAGAGTTCTTTGATGTGTTAAGCCAACTCTTGATGCTCTTGTGTCACACTTGATCCATGGTTTTTCAAAGGTTAAATGTTGTTAATAATTCAATTGTATTGAGGGAAATTGTTAGTCCTAATTGATGCTAGACGATGCTACTTTAGGACAGCAGAATTTTCTAGGATTTTCACTTGAGGGGTGGGTCTTATTTTGTTGCTTGAGGACAAGCAAAAGCTTAAGTTTGGGGGAGTTTATAACTAGGGATTTTGCTATATTTTATACTACTTCTTGCTTAAGTTTTGATTAGAAATATGTACAAAATAGTCCCAAAGGCTCACAAGTTGTGCTTGACTGCAGGTTTGATCAACAAAGTGACAAGATGTCAAAGATCAGCTCAAAAAGGAGTGAAACTTGCACAAGTATCAAGGCGACGCACACCATTCTGTACGGTCCGTACAAGTGAGATTCAGAGAGTATGCAACTCAGGCAAATTAGGCAATGCAGCCGCATGGGATTTAATGCGGTCCGCACTGAAGTTACTGCTGCCGCACTCGATTTAGTACGGTTCGCAAAACCAAGGATCATAGAGTTGCTATTTTTGGAGATTGAAGCCAATGCGGTCCGCACTCCATTTCATGCGGACCGCACTAGAGGACATCGCGGCTACAGTCCATCCTGTGCGGTCCGTATTGACCCAGTTCAGAGAGTTCGATTTTCAAGTCTAGACCCTTGGTGCGGCTACACGTGATTTTGTGTGGTCCGCAGTAGCCCCGCAGGGGTATTTTTGTCCAGATTTTTCAGCTTAGTATAAATAGCTTCTTTTCCCATTTTTAGGTCATCAAATAGTTTTAGCTGAGAGCTGCGCTCGTAGGTTCGAATATTTTAGATATTTTGGGTAATTTTATCTACATTTCAACATTGAATCTTCTTGTTTATCTTAGTAATTAATTAATATGAGTTTTCTTCGTCTATTTCTTGCTTTTCTTCTTTAATTATGAGTAGCTAAACCCATAAGCTAGGGTTGTGGCTCAATCCTAGTGTGGGTAAGTGATGAGTCTCGTGTTTTATGGCTAGATTGACTATGGGTGTTTGATATTTGGGCTAATTTCATGTTTAATTGCTGAATTAGTAGTTGCAAACACTAGTTTGTTTTAGTTGACTTGAGCTCTTCTTGAGAAAGAGAGCTTGAGTCTCTGAAATTGGTCCAACAAGGAATTAGGGCGTACTCAAGAGATTGATAGCCCCAATTAAAGGGTTAATACTCAAGAGAGTAATACCCGACTTGAACCTTGATTGCTTGTGCAAATTTGCATACCCAATTGGTTTTGAGAAAGTCAATACGGGCAAAATCAATTGAACCACCGAGAAGTGTAGAGTGGGTAAAATCGTGCAACGGTTATATCATACTCCCCAAACATGTCAATCATGCCTTAGACTCAAGTATCCATCAATTGACCACCTAGGCGAAAGTCACTACCCTAGTGTCTTTTAAACCATTTGAACAACCCGTTTTAGTTTAACTCTTAGTTTAATCTAGTTTCATTTATCATTGTAGTTTGATAAAAGTAGAAGTTAAACAAAAACCCCAACAATGTATAGAAGTGTAATTCAGAACACATACGCAACTCTAAACTAGATAGATACAAGACTCCAAATTCTAGCTCTCTGTGGAAATCAATCCCGACCCTAAATCGGGTAAAAGCTCTGCGACCCTCTCTTGCTACTTAATAGTAGTGCAGAGTAGGCCTTGATCAGGTAGTCATTGCACCGACTGAGACCTCTGATCACCGCGTCCTGCACTTAATTGACAAGTTATTTCATGACGAAGAAAAGGCGATACCGAGGAAATGGCAGAGGGTGGAGACTAGAAGGGTCATTGCTGCCGATACCGAGTCGGAAAGGCCCATCATTTTGGATGTGGGGGCGGCGCCCTTACTGGGCATTGAGGCTACTCCCACGCCGGCTATCGTCATGGCGAAGAGGCAGTCAGAGGTCGAAGGGACCTATGACATAAGGGAACCTACACGGATAGCCGAGGTCAGCTCATCATCAGTAGACGTAAGGATAAAACTATCCTCTTAGAAGATGAAGGGTCACGCTCCGATGTCGACCCTAAAGAGGTACGGTCTTTTGAGGAGAGGTTCACCCCAGTGGAGTTAAGGACGGAGGGGCCTGATCGGCACATAGTTATCCCTGTAGATTATGATCTTTTGGCCAACTCGTAACGGGCGGTGCAAGACTTCGCTCCTCTGTGTGTGGATTCTGAGAACAGGAAGGTTGTAGACGCTGAAGGATGCGGATCTGTTGTTGGATATATTCGGCATTGCCTTGCGAGTAAGTTTGCTTTTTTCATGTTAGGTTAATTCATTTCGTATGTGTGGCTTACTTCTGCAGACATGTCTTCTTTTGCATGTGAGGCCCTTATCATGGAGATCGAGCGCGATCGGCGGGAAGAGCAGAGGACGGCCCTCTTCAAGAAGATGGCATCCAAGTATAGAGAGTACCATTCTAAGCACTGAACGCTAGTCGACTTACTTAGCCAGGATGGCTAGTTTTAGTCGCTCCGCGACGAGATCAAGTAGAAAGATGAGGAGTTTATGAGGCCCATCGGCAAATGCAGCGTGCTTGAGAGGGCGCTAAAGGCTAAGGTGGATGAGCTCGAGGTGAGCAAGGGAGTGATGGCCGGGAATATTGACCTTAATGTGCAAGTGGGATCTTTAAAGGTCAAGCTTGGGCATCACAAAGCAAGGGCCGTCAACTTGAGGGATGAGTTGAGTACCACGGTTGAAGAGTTGGGTCAGGATGAGAAAGGCAAAATAGCCGCTGTGTGATAACTACGGATTTTGACGCATTTTATTCTCCTTCTTGCTTGCGCTTTGATTATAAATTCATACAAAATAGTCCCAAAAGGCTCATAAGTTGTGCTTGATTGTAGGTTTGATCAACAAAGTGACAAGATGTCAAAGATCACCTCAAAAGGAGTGAAACTTGCACAAGTACCAAAGACAAGACAAACTCAGGAAAAACAAGCCTAGTGCGGCCGCACTACACTTTGTGCGGTCCGCACTAGAGAGGTTCAGAGACTCAGCATTTCAGGCTTCGAAGCAATGCAGACGCACGACACTTTGTGCGGTCTACGGTGGACCTTTGTGGCCGCATTCCTATTTTGTGCGGTCCGCAGAGACAAGGTTTAGAGAGATGCCAAGTTTAGAGGTTCAAGCCTGTGCGGTCCGTGGTCGAGTTTGTGCGGACCGCTCTAGAAGCCTCTATGGCCGCAGTCCATTTTGTCCGGTCCGTAGAGCCTGGGTTCAGAGAGTCAAGATTGCAAGTTCAAGAGCCTAGTGCGGCGACACACCATTTTGTGCGGTCCGCACTAACCCCGCAAGGGCAATTTTGTCCAGTTTTTCTAGCTTAGTATAAATAGAACCTTTTCCATTTTTAGGGTATCAGATATTATCAGACGTTAGCTACGCTCGTGAGAAGACTTTTCTTAGCCATTTTGGGCATTTTTACTTAGTTTTTATTATTGAATCTTTGTATTTACCTTAGCAATTAATTAATATGTCTGTATCTTCATCTATTTCTCTGTTCTTCTCTTCAAGCATGAGTATCTAAACCCATTAGCTAGGGTTGTGGCTCAACCCTAGTGTGGGTAATTGATGGGTGTTGTGATTTAAGGTTAGATTGACTATGGGTGTTTGTTATTTGGGTCAATTTCATGGTTTAATCTATGAATTAGTGGTTGCAAATACTAGTTTGTGCTAAGTTGACTTGGGCTCTTCTTGAGAAAGAGAGCCTAAGTCTCCGAAATTGACCCAACAAGGAATTGGGATGGACTCAAGAGAATTGATAGTATCAATTAAAGGGTTAAACCTCGAGAGAGTAATACCCGACTTGAACCCTAGTTGCTTGAGCAAATTTGCCTACCCTGTTGGTCTTGAGAAAGTCAATTGGGCAAAATCACTCTCTTTCTACCGAGAGGTGTAAGAGTGGGTAAAATCGCGCAATGGTTATAGCATATTCCCCAATCATGTCAATCGTGCCTTAGGTTCAATTACCCGTCAATTGGCCACCTAGGAAGATGCCACTACCCTAGTGCCTTTTAAACCATTAGGTACAAGTTATAGCAATTTACTCGTAGCTTCATCTAGTTGCAATTATACTTGTAGTTTGATAATTAGTAGATTCATAAAGAAAACCCAAAAATGAATAGAAGTGATATTTGGAACCAATACGCAATTCCAACCTAAATAGATACCCGACTCCATTCCTAGTTCTCTGTGGAAATCAATCCCGACCCACAAATTGGGTAAAAGCTATTGCGACCCTCTCTTCCTACTTTTTAGTAGTGCGGAGTAGGCTGTGATCACTTTTTGGCGCTGTTGCCGGGGAAGCTCAAATCCAAATGGAGTGGACCATTTGAAGTTGTGTTTGTGACCCATTTTGGTGCTCTTGATTTGAAATACAAAAATGGTAAAGTCTTTAGAGTTAATGGGCTCCAGGTCAAGAATTATCTTGGAAAGTTTGATGACAGCCACGTGGTGGCTCTTCTTCATCCTGAATGATGTGGTGGTAACATGCGCCGTGCCGCGACGTTAAATCAGGCGCTTCTTGGGAGGCAACCCATGTGTTTTTCTTCTTGTTATTTTATTTGATTTTCTTTGTAGTATAGGATTAATTTTTGGGTTAACTGGTTGTGAGATGTTGCAGGGATTGTGTTGATGCACTGCAAGACATAATGAAGAAATTGTTCAGTCTCAGAAGTTGCCAGTGCGGCTGCACTACACTTTGTGCAGTCGGCACTGGTGAAGGCCAAAGTGATACCTCTCTGAAGTTGGCCACTGTGGCCACACTACACTTTGTGCGGTCCGCAGTGGACTACTGCGGCCGTGGTCTGCTTTGTGCAGACCGTAGTGGGATAATTCGCCAAATTTGATCATAATAGCTCGGTGCGGACCGTGGTCCATTTTGTGTGGTCCGCATTGGTAGGTGAGAATAGGCCCCAGGGGTTTTTCTATAAATAGACCCTAAGGGCCTCCTTTTACCCCTTTCGCAAAATTGAACCTCAGAGACTCTAAATACTGTTCCCCTTCTTCTTTGATCGTAATTACTTGATTGGCACTGTTTAACTTCACTTCATCTCATAATCTGGTAACATTACACTCATTTCTTCTTTGTTTAATTTTGTAATTTTGTTTAATTTCCATTTTTCTTAACTTCTATTCTTCTTCCTACTGTAATTAGTTCGATTTGTAGGTTAGATTAGTTTAAATGTTGATTACTGTGGAATTAGTACTTTAATGGACTGGGTTATCGATTAGGGCCTCTAATTAGGACGAAATTTAACCTTAAAAGCAAAATCTCAAGCCCTAACTTAGTGCCACTTCTAGGCACCCTGTGCGGACCGCGGTCATTTTTGTGCGGTCCGCGGTGCCCCAGTGCGGTCCGCAGTACCACTTTGTGAGGACCGCACTAATGAACTTCTAAAAGATAACCCTTGGGCAGTGCGGCCGCACTAGTTTTTGTATGGTCCGCATTGGCCCAGTGCGGCTGCAGTACCATTTTGTGCGGGCTTCACTGTCAAGATTCAGAGGGTGGGTATTCTGAACCCCACCCCTATGCAGACCCAACTGCCATTTTGTGCGGACCGCACTGGTCCCTGTGCGCCGCACTCCATTTTGTGTGGTCCGCACTGGCAGCTTCTGAGGACTGTCTGCAACACTTTTATTCTGTTTTTCAATATGTTCTGCTGCAATAACTTGAATTGCCTTGATTGATACTAACAAATACATTGAATGATGTTTGCAGACAATGGTAAAACAGAGAGGCAAGGGATAAAAACAACCTGACAGAGGTGAATCCTCCCGGGGTGAAAAATAGAAAATGGTCAAACTCACTCCCCAAGCTAGGCAAAACATCAAGAACATGAGGAAGGCCATAAAAGCGGCTGATAGAGCCATTGACATGTCGGGGAGTGAGTACGAGCCCTTTCAGGACATCTCTTCGGACTCAATCCCAGAATACATCCCGTATCTGGAGAGGGCCAGACATAGAGACAATCCTCCCTCTTTCCCCGATGCCCAAGCATCAATGAACATTTCTTCTGGGTCGTTTGAGGGCTCAGGTGAAGGTAGTGGGGAATACTCCACTCTCCCACAACTTCATTATCTAGGGAGGGTGCAGGAAGAGGTGAGGAGGAGGTACAGGGAGATGAGGAGGCAGCTGGAGGTGGTGAGCCTCAGGTGGGAGGTATTGCCAGAACAAGAAAACCTGATGTCTGGGAGGATAGGTTCGTGAGCGAGGTGGCGTACCACAAATTTCGGGAGTGGTGGTTAATGAGGAAGTTTATATCAGAGCGGAGTTTCCTTGACAAAGATCTACTACCTCAGAACCCCAACGTGCAGAGACAGTTCAGAATTAGAGTGGGTTGGGAGCACTTCTTAGATAACTGTGTGGATGCCAACGAGCATTTGGTCAAAGAGTTTTATTGTAATGTAGCCCACATCAAAAAAGGCTCCAAAGTGACCAAAGTTTGCAATTTGAAAGTTTTGTTCGATAGGAAGTCAATTAATGAATACTTGGGCTTTGATGAGGAGGATGAGACTCTATATATAGCCAAGATGGAGATGGGTGAGGAGGTTCATCCATGGTTAGCTCAGTACCTGGCAATCCAGGTACCATTCCTGATTGGTTGACAGCTGGGGTCAAAATATTGCAGAGGACCCTAAACTTTGAGGTGAGGGGTTGGGAGACCTTTATTTGCATCCGGTTGAACCCGACCACTCATGACTAGACCCTTCCTCTCCATCGGGCTGTTTTGGTTGCTTACATTATGGCGGGGTACCCCATCAACGTGGGGAATGTGATGTCCAGAGTTATCACCATTGTAGGAGCAGAGTATGACCGGAACTACCCTTTCCCCAGCATCCTCAATGAGTACTTCACAGATCTAGAGGTGGAGCCGAGGCCATATGACATCAAGGTCAAGGCGACAACCCCATTTTCCTGGTATAGCTTGAAGGGGAATGACAACCCCAAGGACAAGAACTACAAAGCCCTTGCTTCTGCCCCAACTGTCCAGTCTGAAGAGCCAGTTGTGATAGAGGTCCCTGCTGAGCCTACCTCCACTTCTGCTGACTTAGCCCCTAGAACTTCCACATCTTCAGCCATTCCTCCTGGACCTTCCACATCAGCAGGCCTGGAGATCCCATCTACCCGTCTCATCCCATTAATGCCCATCGGCTGAGCCAGTCCCTGCTGAGTATAAACAACTGGATGTAGACTGCCTCATCCAAGTTGTCCAAATTGACTACTACTGTAGGGGATCATTCGACACCTCAGCTAGCTCAGGTCCCACAGTCGATAGAGGATGCTTTGAAGGAGATACTACAGAACCAGAAGAAAATCTTCACCACTCAGGATGCATTGGCCCAGGCAATTGATTCACACAGCAAGGGTCTCAAGGAGATTGCTCGGGAGCACAAGAAGCTTAGGAAGACATGGGCCTCCAAGGAGTCCGTGAAGGAGCTGCGGGCAGATGTTGATAGACTTAAGGCAGACCAGCTACCTTTGGACCTGTTGCTTGATGATCCAGTCCCAGCAGCTCATCCACAGACGGAGCAGACCCAGAGGCCTCCGAAGAGGAGGAGTATTCCTAGATCAAATGATGCCATCATCCAGTTGGCGGACCCACCAGAGACTTTCTCCAGTCAGCCACCGGATGTACTAGTTCTACAGCCTTTCGAGGTCTAGGCCTCGATCTCAGTAGCAACAGAGCAGACCACCGGGAACCAGTCTGAGGTTCCCAAGCACACAGAGGACCCAGGGACCACCCATGATCTTATGTAGACAAACACGGCTTAGGGAGTCTTCTATATCCTTTTTATCTATATTTTTGGTGCTTAGTTAGACTAGTTGGCATTGGGGACAATGTCAGCTTTAATTTGAGGGGGTGAGCCCTACATTTTTTTGGATGACTGTATATATTGATATTTTTTTTATGCTTTCTTAATTTTTCACATTTGGTCTGTATATAATTTGATATTTAGTTACTTTTATTGCACTTTTTATCTTTCTTTGGGTCTGTATATAAAGTTACATCACATTGTATATATTCATCCCCCATTGTATATTCAAATTCCCTATTATATATATTCATTCTATTTTTCGTAAAAGAAAATTCGTTTTTAGCTTCTTATTTGTGTTCGTAGCTTTTTGTTTTGTTTTGGACGTTTTCAATAAGCCTTTGGTTTTCTTAATGCCACGGTTCTTTCCAAAGGTGGAGTGTTGTGTGAATCGGGTGGCTTTTCCCAATGATGGATGGCGTGACAGCCTTGTTAAGGGTTTGAGTCCATTTTTCTTTCTGTTTTAGTAGTTTGTAGTTAAGGGTACCTCAGGCAAAGCTTCACTTGGGCCTAGCACATTTGCCTTTGATCCCATGGTCAAAGATAAACTATTGTGTTTAGGAAGGTGAAAGTCGTGACCTTGAGACTATTGTGTTGACCGATAATCATCAAGTGGTTTTTCGGGACCATTGTGTGCTCAAATTGTATCTAAGGTCGTTGTGGGCCCCTGACTTTATATCTTTAGCAATCCCTTAGCTTGTGTAGTCAGTAATTGAATTGCAAGTCCAAGTCCCGAGCCATTGGTCTAGAACTTGCCCTGAATGTTTGTTGAGGCGAAATCATAAGTGAATTTTGACTTGAGGCATGATTATAGGCTCTCCTTGATCCAAATGATAGTTTGAACAAATCCATAGCCTACCAATTATATGATCCCTAGTTAACCATTTTGAGCCTTAGACTTTCATCTTTTAAGAACCATGATACAAGCCTATACCCGTTCTAAAAGATACCCTCTCGTGGCACCTGATCTTTCCTTTAGCACATGGTAAAAGTATAAGTTTAAGGGGAGAGACGAGAATGGCAACAAAGTGGTAAAAAGGCACAAAAAACGAAGAAAAGAGAAAGCAATGAAAAAGAAATAAAAGTAAAAGACAAAAAGAATGATCAATGTGAAAAGGAATAAAGAGGGATTCAAGAAAAGCAAAGAATGAAAGGTGTGAAAAAGTTGAAAAAGGAGAAAAGATTTGAAAAGCATAAGAAAGAGTGGCAATGTGTCTCTCTAACCCCTTAGAGAAGAAGTGAAATGACTCACAGAGTCAAGAGAATGATTGCAAAATGAATCAAAAGAAGTGTTTAAGGGAAGATGGAACCCACTTAGACCAAAATATTTCCTATCCTGAACCAAAAACCTTCACAATGACTACACAAAAGCCCTATATGATCTTGAGTTGAATGAAGCTTACATTAGTGGATACTCACATAAGGGGCAAGCATAAGGTACTTAGAGCCGGACTTGTGACTTTTTCTTGAGAGAGATGAGTGAATTTCCATTAACCTCGGTTTGTGTGCCAATATTCTAAAAAGGTGAGGTTTGCTTTGGGAGAGTTGAGGATGTGTGAGTTTGGGTTCCACAATGACCAAAGTAATTGAGAGAGTTCTTTGATGTGTTGAGTCAACTCTTGATGCTCTTCTGTCGCACTTGATCCATGGTTTTTCAAAGGTTAAATGTTGTTAATGATTCATTTGTATTGATGGCAATTGTTAGTCCCAATTGATGCTAGTTGAGGTTGCTTTAGGACAACTAAAAATTTCTTAAATTTTCCCTTAAGGGGTGGGTCTTATTTTGTTTGCTTGAAGACAAACAAAAGCTTAAGTTTGGGGGAGTTGATAACTAGGGATTTTGACGCATTTTATGATCCTTCTTGCTTGTGCTTTGATTATAAATTCATACAAAATAGTCCCAAAAGGCTCATAAGTTGTGCTTGATTGTAGGTTTGATCAACAAAGTGACAAGATGTCAAAGATCAGCTCAAAAGGAGTGAAACTTGCACAAGTACCAAAGACAAGACAAACTCAGGAAAAACAAGCCTAGTGTGGCCGCACTAGAGAAGTTCAGAGACTCAGCATTTCAGGCTTCAAAGAAATGCGGCTGCACTACACTTTGTGCGGTCCGCGGTGGACTCTACGGCCGCACTCCCATTCTGTGCGGTCCGTAGAGACAAGGTTCAGAGAGATGCTAAGTTCAGAGGTTCAGGCATGTGCGGTCCGCGGTCGACTTTGTGCGGACCGCGCTAAAAGCCTCCGCGGTCGCAGTCCATTTTGTGCGGTCCGCGGAGCCTGGGTTCAGAGAATCAAGATTGCAAGTTCAAGAGCCTAGTGCGACCACACACCATTTTGTGCGGTCCGCACTAACCCCGCAGGGGCAATTTTGTCCAGTTTTTCCAGCTTAGTATAAATTGAACTTTTTTCATTTTTAGGGTATCATATATTATCAGACGTTAGTTGCGCTCGTGAGAAGACTTTTCTTAGCCATTTTAGGCATTTTTACTTAGTTGTTATCATTGAATCTTTGTATTTACCTTAGTAATTAATTAATATGTCTTTATCTTCATCTATTTCTCTGTTCTTCTCTTCAAGCATGAGTAGCTAAACTCATTAACTAGGATTGTGGCTCAACCCTAGTGTGGGTAATTGATGGGTGTTGTGATTTAAGGTTAGATTGACTATGGGTGTTTGTTATTTGGATCAATTTCATGGTTTAATCTATGAATTAGTGGTTGCAAACACTAGTTTGTGCTAAGTTGACTTGGGCTCTTCATGAGAAATAGAGCCTAAGTCTCCGAAATTAACCCAACAAGGAATTGGAATGGACTCAAGAGAATTGATAGTCCCAATTAAAGGGTTAAACCTCGAGAGAGTAATATCCGACTTGAACCCTAGTTGCTTGAGCAAATTTGCCTACCATGTTGGTCTTGAGAAAGTCAATTGGGCAAAATCACTCTCTCTACCGAGAGGTGTGATAGTGGGTAAAATCGTGCAATGGTTATAGCATATTCCCCAATCATGTCAATCATGCCTTAGGTTCAATTACCCATCAATTGACCACCTAGGAGGATGCCACTACCCTAGTGACTTTTAAACCATTAGGTACAACTTGTAACAATTTACTCGTAGCTTCATCTAGTTGCAATTATACTTGTAGTTTGATAATTAGTAGATTTACAAAGAAAACCCAAAAATGATTAGAAGTGATATTTGGAACCAATATGCAATTCCAACCTAAATAGATACCTGACTCTTCCTAGCTCTCTATGGAAATCGATCCCGACCCACAAATCGGGTAAAAGCTATTGCGACCCTCTCTTCCTACTTTTTAGTATTGCGGAGTAGGCTGTGATCACTATGGCGGAGGTGGAAGCCCTAGAGGGTGCCCTCCGTGTTTGTAGGTCTGAGCGGGCTACTGAGGCAGAATCTTTGGCGCTCAAGGAGGCGAGGTTAAAGGAGCGGATTGAGGGTTTGGAGGCGAAACTGTTTGAGCTGAATGAGCAAGTTGTCACTCTAAGAGCCGGGAAGGCGCAACAGCAGGCCCAGCCATCTACATCTTATAATTATACCGATCCCAGTGTGTCACGGGAGTTGTATGCAATTTGGGCTCATGTTGAGGCCCAACTTGACATATATAGGTCTCTGAAAACGGCTGGGAAGATTTTCGAGGCAGAATTTGAGGATGTTTGTGTCAAGACACGTGCAGATCTTGATGCCTGCGGTTATGATCCTGGTACGCCCAGTGGGGATGATGATAGAGATACCTTAGATGGGCTTGACTTCGACCCTTGGTACGGCGATGAGTATACTGGTGGCATCGGCGATAGGGGGAACGATGCAGCGTGAAGTCTTTGTACTTGTTTTTTTTTTTGTGTTTTGCTGCTCTCTTTTGTGGGGGCATCTTTCAAGCCCTTTATAAAATGTATTGAAATGGAATGGTTGTCTTTTGTTGTGTATTTCTTGCTCTTCTTTCTTTTTTCTTTCCCGTATGTTCTTTTCTGAGAAAGTCCCTGACCTTCAGTCGATCGAATGTAAGTTGATTTGACCGAGATCAAATGTAGATCGATTCGAACGAGGTCGATTGTGAGTTAATTTGAGAGAGGTTGAATGTAGTCGATTTGAGCAAGGTCGAATGTATGTTAATTCGAGCGAGGTCGAATGTAGATCGATTCGAACGAGATCGAATGTATATCGATTCGAATGAGGTCGAATGTACGTTAATTCGAGCGAGGTCTAATGTAGATCGATTCGAACAAGGTCGAATGTAAATCGATTCAAATGAGGTCGAATATAGATCTATTTGAACGAGGTCGAATGTATATCGATTCGAACGAGGTCGAATGTAGATCGATTCGAACGAGGTCGAATGTAGATCGATTCGAACAAGGTATAATGTAGATTGATTCGAACAAGGTTGAATGTATGTTAATTCGAGCGATGTAGAATGTATATCGATTCGAACAAGGTCGAATGTATGTTAATTCAAGAGAGATCGAATGTATGTTAATTCGAGAGAGCTCGAATGTATGTTAATTCGAGTAAGGTCGAATGTAAACTTAGAAAATAATTTGAGTGAGATTCGAATGAGGTCGATTGTGAGTTAATTCGAGCGAGATCGAATGTAGGTCGATTCGAGCAAGGTCAAGTGTATGTTAATTAGAGCGAGGTCGAATGTAGATCGATTTGAATGAGGTTGAATGTATATTCATTCGAACGAGGTTAAATGTATATCGATTCGAACGAGGTTGAATATATGTTAATTCGAGCATGGTCGAATGTGGATCGATTCGAACGAGGTCAAATGTATATCAATTCGAACGAGGTCAAATGCAGATCAATTCGAACGAGGTCGAATGTAGATCGATTTGAACGAGGTTGAATGTATGTTAATTCGAGCGATGTCGAATGTATATCGATTCGAACGAGGTTGAATGTATGTTAATTCGAGAGAGGTCGAATGTATGTTAATTCGAGCAAGGTCGAATGTAAACTTAGAAAATAATTCGAGTGATATCGAATGTACATTTCCTTTGCGTTGGCATGATTGTGTAAATTTGGGTCATACTACTTTGTTTATTCATTGAAGAATATTACATATTTCTTTTCAGTCCACACATTTGAGGTGTCCCAATCTATCTAGTTCCTTCTTTGCTCGGCCTAGAGAAGTAGTCGATAGGCGGGCTGTGAACTTAATACCTAAACTTCGAGATGCCCCCTTCATCGTCTCATTAAAAACCTCTCCGAGAAAACCCATTTGGGATTAGACTTGGGTGAGGGGAAAAGAGTACAACTTGGAGGACGTTCATCTTCAGAAGTTGAAGTATTTGAGAAGGGTGACATTCTAATTGTTTGGTAGTAGTTTTCCCTCCATTGTTTCTAGTTGGAATGATCCTTTGTTTGTTGTTGCCGTGATTTTGTATGCTCCGTCTCAATTGGTTCCCAGTTTGTCTTTTTCGTGGGTCTTTGCTCGTTTTTGTTATGGCTTTGAGTACATAGTCCCTTACCTTAAGTGGTCTGACTTTGGCTTTTTTGTTGCAGTGCCATTCTGCTTGCTGTTTTTGAGCTATCATTCTTATGCAGGCCATGTCTCTTCACTCATCTATTTCGTCGAGGTCTTGCTTTCTTCTTTCATCGTTACTTGGTCCGCCCTCGTTGGAGTATCTCAAACTTGGTTCCCCAACTTTGACTAGTATCACTACGTCAGTCCCATAGACTAGTGAATATGGCATTTCTCATGTGCTTGTTTTGGGTGTGGTGTGATAAGCTCATAGCACTTCTGATAGCAGTTTCGGTCACAGTCCCTTGGCGTCCTCAAGCTTCTTCTTCATGATGTTCAATATTATTTTGTTGGAGGACTCCGCCTGACCATTGCTTGCGAGATGATATGGCATGGAGAGTATTCGCTTGATGTGCCTTTTCTCGAAGAAATCGGAGGTCTTTTTTCTGGTGAATTGGGGTCCGTTGTCACAACTAATTTCTTTGGGGATGCCAAAGTGGAATATGATGTTCCTCCATATGAATGTGATAACTTCCTATTCGTGTATTTAGGCGAATGCACCTACTTCTACCCGCTCAAAAAAATAGTCAGTTAAAACTAAAAGAAATCGTATATTACCTCGTCCTGCTGGAAGGGGTCCGACGATGTCCATACCTCATTTGATGAATGGCCAAGGCAATGTGACAGAGTGGAGGTGGTCGCCCGCCTAGTGGATCATTGGAGCATATTTTTGGCATTGTTCACACTTTCTAATGAAGTCGACAACTTCCTTTTTCATGGTGGGACAATAATAGCCTGCCTGTATGGAGCATCTACCGAGGGCTCGATTACCGGTATGTGCTCCACAGTCCTTCGTGTACTTCTTCGAGGATGCACCTAGTTTGGTTTGGTCCTAGGCACTTCGCCAAGGGACCGCCAAATGTTCTTTTGTACAGCTCATGGTTGATGACGCTGTATTAGGCCACCTACATTCGAAGCTTTTTGGCTTTTTTTGTCAAGTGGGAGCACTCCATCATGAAAATATGACATAATATGGTTGCACCAGTCCCAAGTCAAGTTTATAGTGCCTACCTCAATTTGGTCTATTGACGAATGAAGGAGGGTGATCACGTTTTCTTTTCTGTTTATGTTCTTGGTGGTTGCTGCTAATTTGGCGAGGCCGTCTTCTTCGATGTTTTGTGCTTGCGGTATTTGGTCGAGTTGGCACTCATCGAACTCGAGCAGTAGGTTATGAATTCTGCCTGATATTTTTGTAGCCTTTGTTCTTTGATTTGGAAAGTCCCTATGACTTGGTTGACGACGAGTTGTGTATCACATCGAAGGATGACTCATCATGCTCCATACTTGAGAGTTAGTTTCAGTCCTGCAATTGCGGCCTCATACTCGGCCTCATTGTTAGTAATGTCGGGACACCATATGGATTGGAAAATGACTTCGCCTGTTAGGACCTCGAGCATGAGTCCCAGTCCAGATCCTGACGTGTTGGAGGCACCATCGGTGTACAGGACGCATAGGTCAAGTAACTTGGGGAGGTACGTGCGGCTTCCTGCTCGACCTCAGGCAGTATTTTGGCATTAAAGTCGGTGACTATGTCGGTGAGTACTTGCGACTTTATCGCTATTCGCGGCTGATATGTTATATCATGCTTGCTTAATTCGATATCCCACTTGGCCAATCTACCTGATAGCTCGGGTTTATGTAAGATGCTTCAAGGGAAAGGTCGTGACCACCGAGATGGGGTGGCATTGAAAATAGGGTCTCAGCTTTCGTGAATCTACAACTAATGCCAGAACCAATTTTTCGAGGTGGGGATACCTCGTTTCAGCATCGACCAGGGTTTTGATAATGTAATAGATTGGAGATTGCGTACCTTTATTTTCACGCACCAAGACTGCACTTACTACGACGTTAGATATGGCCAGGTAGATTCAGAGATGTTCGCCTGGTTCTGCCTTAGCGAGCAATGGGGGCGAGGACAAGTATGCCTTTAGATCTCTTAGGGCATGGACACATTAGGAATTCCACTGGAGTCCGTTGTCCTTTTTGAGCACGTTGAAAAATTTGTGGCATATGTCAGAGGATCGTGAGATAAACCTTGACAGGGCGGCTATACGGTCGGTCAACTTCTGTACTTGTTTCTTGCTGGTCAAAATTTTAGGTATTCCCTCTATAGCCTTGATCTGGTCAGGGTCCAAAAAATTGAGGAACTTCCTCGAGGTCACGCCGAAAGCACACTTTTCGTGGTTCAGCTTCATATTGTATCGTCTAAGTGTGTCGAAGGCTTTCCTCAGGTGGTCGATATGTTCCTCTTTTCTTTTTGATTTGACTAATATGTCATCTATATAGACTTCCATTATTTTGCCGAGTTTCTCTTTGAACATCTTGGTGACCAGCCTCTGATAAGTTGCCCCTGCATTTTCCAACCCGAACGACATGACTCTATAGCAGTACGTCCCTTGATAGGTGATGAAGGTGGTTTTTTCTTTGTCCTCCTCCTCTATTAGGATTTGGTTGTAGCCTGAGTAGGTGTCGAAGAAGCTTAATAACTCGTGTCCCACTGTTGCGTCGATGAGCTGATCGATGTGAGGAAACAGGTCGAAGTTATTCGGGCAGGCTTTGTTTCGGTCCGTGAAGTCTACGCACATGCGCCATTTCCCCTTTTTTCACCATGACGACGTTGGCGACCCATTGGGGGTACTTTGACTCTTGAATGGAACCGTTGTCGAGCAATTTTTCTACCTCTTCGTGGACAGCCTTGTTGATTGCAGCATTGAACTTTCTTCTGATTTGTCGTACCAGCGGGTAGAGTAGATCGACATTCAGCTTGTGTGTTGCAATGTCTTTTAGGATACCTGGCATATCTGCATGGAAGAAAGCAAACAGATCGGCGTTGTTATTTAAAAATTTATGAAATTTACCTGGTTCTGTGAGTTTGTGGCCGATGTAGGCTTTTTTGTTATGGTCTCTTTCGTCCAGCTGGACGGGGTTGAGGTCTTCCACTATTGACCATGTGGCTTCTACGACGTCGGGGTCTCTGATGACGTCTGTTTGTTCATCAGACTTGGGCCCCGACTTCGGTAATTTCTATGCTCCTGAGCCTTCCTCTCTTAACTGTTGAGTGTATGTGCAATCTTGGGAGATGCGATAGAATTCTTTAGCTGTGTGTTGTTCCCCGTGGATGCTGAATATTCCCCATGGGGTAGGGAACTTGATGACCTGATATAAACTGGACAGGATGGCCCTCATGGCGTGTATCCAAGGTCGCCCTATAATGGCGTTGTAGGTTGTGTCTTGGTTCATGACATAGAATGTTGTTTCCAGGGTGACGCCCCCGGCTAGAACGGGCAGTGTTATCTCTCCGGAGGTTCGTTCAACTGCATTGTTAAAACCTGTTACTGTTATGCAACGTGGAACTATCTCATCCTCGAGTCTCATTTGTGTGAAAATTCTGGAGTGGATAATACACGCGCCGCTTCCATTGTCTACCATGATTCTTTTTACATCGGTATCTAAAATTTGTAAAGTAATGACAATAGCATCGAAATGAGGAAAGGTCAAATCGTGGATATCTGACTTATCAAAGATGATACTGTATTCGAGGTCATCATATCGTTCATGGGTGATCGACTGCTTCAATTTGTGTGTGGTGGTGAACTTCACATGGTTGATTGTTGCTTTATCGCCTCCGCCAATGATCATTTGGATGGTGCGGGCGGGGAAGGGTAGCTTTGGGGGGCCTTGATGTGGTTCTCGTCCACGGGCGAAATTGGCTCTCCCTCGGTCGCTCATCAGCTCCTTTAAATGTCCTTGGTGGATCATGTTCATTACTTCTTGTCGTAGGCTATGCAATCCTCGGTCTTGTGGCCTCGTTCCTGAAGGAACTCATAGAGGGCATTCGACTTTCTGGAATTTGGGTCCAACTTCATATTTTGTGGCCATTTCACCTTGGGACTGAGATTCTCCTAGGCATAAACTATTTATGAAAAAGAAATACAAAAATTGTGAGCAGATAAAAGTGGAGGCATACCTCTTTCATTTTGGTGAGTTCCCGTTTGTGGCCTGGACGACCCTTCAGCTTGGCGGAGAGGTAGTAGGGCAGTCGTTCTGATGTACGGTTGGTGCCTTTCCCGGTTGAGGTGTGGACCTTCTTGATCTCTTCGGCTGTCGTTCCGACGATCTTTCCTTGATTCCATTTGGACTGTCGTTAGTCGTTGGGTTGGACCATTAAGGTCGTCCTCATCTGCTCTCACCTCGGCATAGTAAGCATTGTGAATTTCTTCCCAGGTGGTGGGAGGGTATTTCATGAGTCTATTTAGTAATTTTCTTGTCGCCCTCGATCCGTTCCTATTTAACCCATTTTGAAAGGCCGCTACTGCTATCCCTTCTGATATGTTTGGTCAGGCTCATTCTTACCCTATTGAACAAGGCAAGGAAGTCCCTGAGCCCTTCGCCAGGCGATTGTTTGACGATGAATATATCATTCACTCTGGCTTCTGCTTTCTTGGCCCCAACATGGGCGGTGACGAACTTGTCGGCCATTTCCTCAAATGTCATTATGGAGCATGTTGGTAATTGTGAGTACCATGTTAAGGCTCCCCTATTAGGGTTTCACCGAACTTCTTCAGCAGCACTGACGGTACCTACTCTTTCGAAAGGTCGTTGCCTTTTACCGTCGTGACATAATGAATGATATGGTCTTTAGGGTCCGATGTGTCGTCGAATATTTTTAGGTATGGTGGCATTTTGAAGGTTTTGGGTATGGCATGTGGGGCTGCCTCCTCATTGTATGGCTGCTCCACGAATTGGCCGACGTCCCGTTTTGGTAGGAGTTTCGGGGAGCTTGGTATCTTATCAACTCTTTTTTGGTGCTTCCTCATTTGGTCGTGGAGCATTTTATTCTCATTCTCCATTTATTCCCTTTTCTTCAGAACAACTATGAGGGCGTCGTTACCTGCATCAACATTAGTGTGAGGGTTTACTTGTTGGGGGAGGAACGTGTTGCTCATTGATGGTTATTGGGGTGCCGACTCGTGCGGTGTTCCTACTCGCCTCTTGAGCGGGTTTGTCGAGTATACTGCTTAGGGTACTTGTCACCACGCCTCCAATAACTTTTTTTACTACGGGTGATGCTTCTTCCGTTGTGGACGTAGAGGCTCCCTTCTCATGTGAAGCGGTTACACTCCCATAAGGAGGAGGTGAATCACTTTGCCTGGGTGAGACGCTTGGCGTCACGTTCTCCTCGTCTTCCCTGTCTACCTCGTTGATGGTACCTAGGAGATTGGTGGTGACACCCATCACTACTTTCATTCTATCCTCCCATTTTCCTGCCATTGTTAGCTCGTGCAACCAAGAAAAAAGGAGCTTTTGTTGTGTTTTTTAGATCTAGAAGAAACTAAACATTTTAACTAGGAATTCCTCACAGACGGCGCCACATTATTTGACCCAAAAGTATTAAGCCCTTTTAGTTAAACCAATTTAATAAATGGACAAGGGGTAAATCCAAGTTAAAAGTAATAAATTTCAGATCTGAAATTAAACAACTTAGATGGTGTGGGACCGTGTTCAAGTCAATAAATGCCAAGTTAATGCTCAATGATTAGTAATAAATATGAGAATGAAAACATGCAATAAATGTGATAAATGGAATTTAATGTAATAAGAAGGAATATGTCACCCAAATGTTGGGTAAGGTGGATGATTCCTTCTTCTGAGGCAACGTGTGACAGCAGATAATAGAAGTGAACTATGTGTCCTTGGATCTTGTGAACTAAAGAGGAATGTTATGTGATGGAATCAAACAAAAGAGATAACAAAAGGAGAACTAAAGATGTGTCCTATTTATATTCAAACAAAAGTGATGGAATCTAAAGAGACAAGTTTTTTGTATATTCTTGATAGTCAATTCTTTACAAGATGTTCTTTCATAAAAGTTCCGAATCCGCTTTTTGTTTCCTCTCTCTTCCTATTTATAAGGAATATCGCTCGAGAGCCCTAAGAAAGTACAATATGGGGGAATATTCAATAGAATATTCCTGTCCATCATCTTAGGAATTGTCACGATCCAGAATTCCTACCATCGGGACCGTGATGGTGCCTAATATCACACTCGCTAGGCAAGCCAATGTTAGAGTTCTATTAACCTTTTTCCTTTACATTCATAGATTAAAATTTAACAAACTAAATCAAGTAGAAGTAAATGCGGAAGTACATAAATAACCTTTTGTCTATATACTATTAACAGTACCATAGCTATTACTACTACCCAGAATCTGGTATCACAATCCACGAACATACTATGAATTACTAAAAATATCGGTCTGAAAGAAATTAAATCTATTTTGAAACGAAAAAAAATAGAAATGTAGAAATGTAGAAGGGGACGCCAGGGCCTGCGGGTGCCAACAGGACTACCTTGGGTCTCCAAACCGTGAACCTACAACCAATCTCTCAATCAGCCACTACATGCTCCGAAATCTGCACATAAAGTGCAGAGTGCAGTATCAGTACAATCGATCCCATGTACTGGTAAGTGCCGAGCCTAACCTCGATGAGGTAGTGACGAGGCTACGGCGGGGCAATTACAATATAACCTACATACAGTATGTAATAAAAAGAAAAAGAACAAAATGAAACTGTAACTTGAAACAAAAAAATGAATACAGAACTCAAATATCTTATTAGTACCCACTAATAACCAACTCTTAAGTGAGATACAAAACTACAGAATAACTTCACAGAGAGGAAGGATACATAAACAATAAATTGATGCGGCGCGCATCCCAATCCCACCATATAATCAGTAACACTATGAACATTCATCCTTATTAATTCATATAAATCCACCCTTATTCCTCCTGTTGCAGCGTGCAACCCGATCCCACCATATAATAACATTTCACCCTTATTCCTCCTCAATATATCACCCTTATTCCTCCTATTGCGGCATGCAACCCGATTCCACTATATCAGTACCAATCCCACAATAAGAACAGAAATTTCACAATTTGGCTCAAAACTCCCCATGGTATTCGACCTCAACTAAAACAAACGGAAAGCGGTAAAATTATGAAACTTCACTCGAATTATACTACTCATCGAAACCAATCCAAAGTATACTAATAAACACTGATAGCCATCTTAAACCAATAAAATGAATCAATGAAACCACGTAATATCCAATACTTTTAACAACGAAAACAATATCCGACAAGTAGTAACTAATCATGAAAATATCAGTTAAATAGGTAGTAGTTAAGGCAGAGAACAATATATTAAGAACGGGAAGGGAACAGTCAAAACAGATAAATTGGGGGCATATAGGTATTCGTCACCTCACCTATACGCCACACACATGGATTTTCACATAGCAATTAAGTTGGGGATCCCTAATCCATCGAGTTGAAGTTAGACAAAATACTTACCTCAATCCAACAGCTAACACAAAGCTCAATTACCGTTTTTCCTCTAGTTTCCACCTCCGAACCACTCGTATCTATTCATAATTAACTTAATAACATCAATTGTCGCTAAAGGAATCAATTTCAATACATAATTATATGTTTCCCAATATTTCCCCCCAAAAGTCAAAAAAACCCTGGGCCCGCTTGGTCAAAACTCAAGGTTCGGACCAAAACCCATTCACCCCCGAGCCCGAATATGTAATTAGTTTTGGAATCCGACTTCAATTTGAGGTCTAAATCCCCAAATTTCAAAATTCCTAATTTCTACCCAAAAATCCCCAATTCCACCATGAAAACCTTAGATTCTAGGTTCAAATATTGTAAAAAGAGGTAAAAGATTGAAAGAAACTACTTAAGAATCACTTGCTTATGATTTGGGGAAGAAAAAGTATTTTGAAAATCGCCTCTTGTGTTTTAGGTTTTGAAAAATCGGAGAATAGATTAAAAATCCCATCCAAAATCATTTTTGACCAGTTGCAGGTATCAATTTGTGATCAGGGGTCCGCAAATGCGAACCTCGCAAACGTAAACTTTGCCTCGCAAATGCGAAGACCGACCTGGACCTGCTAACATCGCAAATGCGAACAATTGTTCGCAAATGCGGCCAATACTGATCGCAATTGCGATCCTGAGCTTCGCAATTGCAAAGGTCCCCTCCCAGCCCCATTGCTCGCAAATGCAAACTTTCTTCGCAAATGCGATGCTTGCATTTGTGAGCCAGACTTCACAAATACGAAGTCAATAGACCTGAAGCATACCAACAAAAATTCGTAAGTTCAAATCACCCCGTAGCCTATCCGAAACTCACCTGAGCCCTCGGGGCTTCAAACCAAACATGCACACAAGTCTTAAAATATCATACAAACTTACTCGTGTGATCAAATTGCCAGAATAACACCTAGAACCACGAATTTAGCACCAAATTGCATGAGATTTTCAAGAACATTTTAAAACTTCTATTTTCTCAACCGAATGTCTGAATCACGTCAAATCAGTCCCGTTTCTCACCAAATTTCACAAATAGGATATCAATATCATAACGGACTTGTATCGGACTCCGAAACCAAAATACGGACCCAATACTAACCAAATCAAACATCACCAAAATTCTTTAAACCATTATAATTTCAGTCTTATAAGTTTCATCAAAAATTCATTTCTCGGGCTAGGGACCTCGGAATTCAATTCGGGGCATATCTAGGTCCCATATTTTACTACGGATCCACCGGGACCGTCAAAACACGGGTCCAGGTCTGTTTACTCAAAACGCTGACCGAAGTCAACTAAAATCAACTTTTTATTCCAAAAATTATTATTTCATCAATTTTCCACATAAAGGCTTTCCGAAAACACAACTGGACTATGCACACAAATCGAGGAGGAATAAAATAAGTTTTTGAAGGCCTCGGAACATGAAATCGAGTTCTAAAACTTAAGATGACCTTTTGGGTCATCACATTCTCTACCTCTAAAACAACTGTTCATCCTCGAACGACCATAGAAAAGTACCTGAATCGGTGAAATGGTGGGGATATTTGCTCCGAATATCAGACTCGGACTCCCAAGGTGCTGCCTTAACTGGTTGAACTCTCTGCTGCACTCGAACCAAAGGCTAACTCTTCGATCTCGACTGACGAACCTGCCGGTCTAAAATGGCTACTAGCTTCTCCTCGTAGGTCAAATCCTTCTCCAACTGGACAGTGCTGAAATATAACACATGGGATGGATCGTCGTGATACTTTCAAAGCATGGACACATGAAACACTGGATGTACTGTTGATAAACCTGGTGGCAATGCAAGTCTGTAGGCCACATCTCTCACTCGCTCAAGGATCTTAAAAGGCCCGATATACCTAGGGCTTAACTTACCCTTCTTCCCAAACCGTATCACACCCTTCATGGGTGATACCCGAAGAACCACTCTCTCTCTCTCTCTCTCTCTCTCTCTCTCTCTCTCTCTCTCTCTCTGACCATGAATGCCATATCACGAACCTTACGGTTGGCATAACTCTTATTCCTGGATTAAGTCGTACGAAGTCTATCCTGAATGATCTAGACCTTATCCAAGGCCTCATGTACCAAATCTGTACCCAATAACTGAGCCTCTCCCAGCTCGAACCACCCAATCGGCGATCGGCACAGTCTACCATATAATGCCTTATAGGGAGCCATCTAGATGCTCGTTTGATAACTGTTGTTGTAGACAAACTCTTCTAGGGCAAGAACTGATACCAAGAAACTCCAAAGTCAATTACACAAGCACGGAGCATGTCCTCCAAGATCTGAATAGTACGCTCGGACTGTCCGTCTATCTGAGGATGAAATGTTGTGCGCAACTTGACCCACGTACCCAATTCACGTTGTACTGCCCTCCAGAAGTGCGAGGTAAACTGCGTACCTCGATCAGAAATGATAGACACAGGCACACCGTGAAGACGAACGATCTCACGGATATAAATCTCTGCCAATCGCTCTGAAAAATAGGAAACTGCCATAGGAATGAAATGTGCTGACTTGGTCAGTCTATCCATAATAACCCAAACTGCATTGAACTTCCTCTGAGTCCGTGGGAGTCCAATAACGAAATCCATAGTGATACGCTCCCACTTCCACTCAGGAATCTCTATCTTCTGAAGCAAACCACCAGGCCTCTGATGCTTGTACTTTACTTGCTGACAATTTAGCCACCGAGCTACGTGTGTAACTATATCCTTCTTTGTCCTCCTACACCAATAATGCTGCCACAAGTCCTGATACATCTTAGCAGCGCCCGGATGAATGGAATACCAGGAACTATGGGCCTCCTCTAGAATCAACTCACGAAGTTCATCCACATTAGGCATACAAACACGACCCTGCATCCTCAAAATCCATCATCTCCAACTGTAACCTGTTTGGCACCTCTGTGCTATTGTGTCCCTAAGGACAAGCAAATGAGGGTCATCATATTGTCGATCTCTAATGCGTTCAAATAAGGAAGACCGAGCAATTGTGCAAGCTAAAACACGACAGGACTCAGAAATATCCAACCTCACGAACTGATTGACTAAAGTTTGAACATTTAATGCAAGCGGTCTCTCACCGACTGGAATATACGCAAGGCTTCCCATACTAGCTCACTTCCTACTCAAAGCACCAGCCACCATATTGGCTTTCCTAGGATGATACAAGATGGTTATATCATAGTCTTTCAATAGCTCTAACCACCTTCTCTACCTCAAATTGAGATCCTTCTACTTGAACAAATACTGCAAACTCCTATGATCTATGAACACCTCACACGACACGCCATATAGATAGTGCCTCCAAATCTTCAGTGCATGAATTATGGCTACCAGCTCCAAGGCATAAACTGGATAATTCTTCTCGTGAACCTTTAGCTGCCACAAAGCATATGCAATAACCTTTCTACCCTACATCAATACCGCACCAAGTCTAGTACGAGATGTGTCAGAATATACTGTATAGGGCCCTGAACCTGTAGGCAACACCAATACCGGTGCCGTAGTCAAAGCTGTCTTGAGCTTATGAAAGCTCGCCTCACACTCGTCTGACCATCTGAACGGGGCACCCTTCTGAGTCAACCTGGTCAATGGGGCTTCTATAGATGAAAACCCCTTCACAACCGACAGTAATAGCCAATCCTAAGAAACTACGGATCTTTGTGGTTGAAGTAGGTCTAGGCCAATACTGAATGGCCTCAATCTTCTTAGGATCCAACTGAATACCCTCTGCTGATACAATGTGACCCAAGAAAGCAACTGAACTCAACCAAAACTCACATTTTGAAAACTTATCATATAACTAGTTGTCTCTCAGAGTCTGAAGTACAATCTGAAGATGTTGCTCGTGCTCCTCTCGGCTCTGGGAGTAGATCAAGATATAAACAATAAAAAAATCACAAAGGAATCCAGGTAGGGATTGAACACTCGATTCATCAGATCCATAGATGTTGTTGGGCATATGTCAGCCCAAATGACATCAATAGAAACTTATAATGCCCATACCGAGTCCGAAAAGCTTAGGGACATTAGATGCCCTAATCCTCAATTGATGGTAGCCAGACCTCAAATCGATCTTCGAAAATACCTTGGCACCCTGAAGCTGATCAAATAAGTCATCAATCCTCGACAATGGATACTTGTTCTTGATGGTGACTTTGTTCATATACCGATAGTTTATGCATATCCTTATCAATCCATCCTTCTTCTTTACAAACAACACCGGCGCACCCCAAGGCGAGATACTAGGTCTAATAAATCCCTTATCAAGCAAATCTTGCAGCTACTCCTTCAATTATTTCAACTCAGGCAGGGCCATATGGTATGGCGGAATAAAAATGGGTTGAGTGCCCGGAACAAAATCAATACAGAAGTCAATATCCCTGTCGGGTGGCATCCTCGGCAGGTCTGCAGGAAATACCTCTGGAAACTCCGGAACCACTGGTATAGAATCCATGGAAGGAACTTCTGTACTAGAATCACGAACATAAGCCAAACACCCCTTCTCAACCATATGTCGAGCCTTCATATAAGAGATAAGCCTTCTCTTAGAATGACCAGGAGTCCCTCTCCACTCTAATTGAGGCAACCCCGGCAAGGCTAAGGTCATTGTCTTGGCATGATAGTCCAATAGATCATGATAAGGTGACGACCAATCCATCCTCAAAATGACATCAAAATCGACCATATCAAGAAGTAGGAGATCTACGCTAGTCTCGAGACCCCTAATAATAACCATATACGAATGACACGGTCTACAATAATAGAATCCTCCACCGGTATAGACACATACATGGTAGCACTCAAAGAATTGCGAGGCACAACTAAATATGAAGCAAAGTAAGATGACACATAGGAGTATGTAGACCCTGGATCAAATAGAACTAAAGCATTTTTACTACAAACTGAAACAGTACCTGTGATAACAACATCGGATGACTCAGCCTCAAGCCTAGCTAGGAAAGCATAACATCAGGGATGGGCCCCACCACTCTGAACCATATCCCTGGGACGGCCTCCCACTGGCTGACCTCCACCTCTAATGGCCTAACCCCTATATTTGGCTCCCTGAACCCTATCACTAGTTGGCTGAGTGGGCGGTGCCAGAATCATGGCACAAGAACCCTACTGCTGTGACTGAACACCCATTAATCTCAGACAGGTCCTTCGGATATGCCCATACTCACCACACTCGAAACATCTATCCTGATATTGCGGTTGTGGAAACTGAGACTGACCCTGATGGGCCAACTAACCACGATAATAACTTTGAAGAGGAGGTGCTCTGATAGGAGTTGGTAGTGCACTATAAGTTGGCTTCCCTGAAGGAGGTGCATAAGGACCACGACTCCCTGAAGCTCCATAGGATGTCTGAAGTGCTGAATGAAACGACCTAGGAGAATGGTCGTTACGAAAAGTACCTCGACCTCCAAATGAATCCCCACTGAATCCACCGAAGTGACGCGGCCTCTTGTCAGACCCCTGACCACTTCCCTGAGCTAGAACTATCTCAACTCCTCTGGCCACATTGGTTGCATCCTAGAAAGAAATCTCACTCCCTGTCTCCTTATCCATCTACAATCTGATAGGCTGAGCAAGTCCCTCAATAAACCTCCTCACCCTCTCTCTCTCTCGGTAGGAAGTATAAGAAGAGCATGACGGGCAAAAACAACAAATCTACTCTTGTATAGAGTGACAGTCATAGAAACCTGCTGAAAGCGCTCGAACTACCTTCGATAGTCCTCTTTCTGAGTGATAGGAAGATACTTCTCCAGAAATATCTGAGAGAACTGGTCCCAAGTAAGAGCCGGCGACCCAACTGGTATGGCCAAACAAAAATCCCTTCACCATTTATTGGCGGAACCTGACAGATGAAAGGCAACAAAGTCGACCCTATTGGTCTCCACTATCCCCATGTTTCGTAATACCTCGTGACAACTGTCTAGATAGTCGTGGGTATCCTCTGAAGATGTACTGCTATAGTGAGTGGTAAAAAGCATGGTAAACCTATCCAATCTCCATAAATCCTCATAAGACTTAGCTAATCCATCGTCGGTCTATGCTACAGCACCCAGCGGAACTAGCCCAACTGGCTGAGCTGCTGGAGTCTGAAACTGGGGAGCCATCTAGTTCGGAGTGTGAGTAGCAGGAGTCTAGGCTCCTCCCCCAGCCTAAGAGACGGTTGGTGCTATAGGAAATGTGTTGGCCTGAGCAACACTCTCTATAAGGCCCACTAGACTAACCAAAGCATCCTGAAGTACCGGGGTAGCGATGAACCCCTCTAGAACCTGAGCTAGCCTGCTGGAATGTTCTGGGCTGGAACCTCTTCATCAAACTTTACCTGAGGCTCCACCGCTGGTGCTGCTGCTCGAGCTCTTGGCTGAGCCCTGCCCCTGCCTTAGCCTCTAGCACGGCCTCGGCCTCTCGTAGGAGCTGCCACTAGGGTCTCTAACTGCTGCTCAACTGAAGAAGTGGTACGTGTTCTCGCCATCTGCGAAGGAACAAGAGTAAAGAGTTCAATTAGCATTGAGAGATCAAATTGCACGACAGAGAAGAATAGAAGTGAAATTGGTCCTAAACTCTGTAGCTTCTGGTGGATAAGCACAGACGTCTCCGTACTGATACCTCAGACTCTACTAAGTTTGTACATGAATTGTGAGACCTAGGCAACCTAGTGCTCAGATACCAACTTGTCACAACCCGGAATTTCCACCATCGGGACCGTGATGGAGCCCAACATCGTACTCGCTAGGCAGGCTAACGTTAGAGTTCTATTAACATTTTTCCTTTACATATCATAGATTAAAATTTAACAAACTAAATCAAGTAGAAGTAAATGCGGAACTACGTAAATAACCTTTTGTCTATATACTATTAATAGTACCATAGCTATTACTACTACTACTACCCAGAATCTGGTGTCACAATCCACGAACATACTATGAATTACTACAAATATCGGTCTGAAAGAAATTATATCTATTTTGAAACGAAAGAAAAATAGAAATGTAGAAATGTAGAAGGTGACGCCAGGGCCTGCGGATGCCAACATGACTACTTAGGTCTCAAAACTGTGAACCTGCAACCAATCTCTCAATCAATCACTGCCTGCTCTAAAATTTGCACTGAAAGTGCAGAGTGCAATATCAGTACAACCGACCCCATGTACTAGTAAGTGCCGAGCCTAACCTCGACGAGGCAGTGACGAGGCTACGGCGGGGCAATTACAATATAATCTGCATATAGTATGTAATAAAGCGAAAAGAAGTACGGGACAAAATGAAATGGTAACTTGCAACAAAAAAATGAATACAAAACTCAAATATCTTGTTAGTACCCAGTTATAACCAACTATTAAGTGAACTACAAAACTACAGAATAACTTCACAGTAGAGGAAGGATACATAAATAATAAACTGATGAGGCGCCCATCCCGATCCCACCATATAATCAGTAACAATATGAACATTCACCCTTATTACTCCATATCACTCCACCCTTATTCCTCCTGTTGCAGCGTGCAACCCGATTCCACCGTACAATAGCAATTCACCCTTATTACTCCTCAATATATCACCATTATTCCTCCTGTTGCGGCGCACAACCCGATCCCACCATATAATAACATTTCACCCTTATTCCTCCTCAATATATCACCCATATTCATCCTTTTGCGGCGTGCAACCCGATCCTACCATATCAATACCAATCACACAATAAGAACAGAAATTTCACAATTTGGCTCAAAACTCCCCATGGTATTCGACCTCAACTAAAACAAACGGAAAGCGGTAAAATTATGAAACTTCACTCGAATTATACTACTCATCGAAACCAATCCAAAGTATACTAATAAACACTGATAGCCAGCTTAAACCAATAAAATGAATCAATGAAACCACGTAATATCCAATACTTTTAACAACGAAAATAATATCCAACAAGTAGCAACTAATCATGAAAATATCAGTAAAACTGGTAGCAGTAGGGAACAATATATTAAGAATGGGAAGGGAACAGTCAAAATAGATAAGGCAGTGCATAGGTATTCATCACCTCACCTATACACCACACACATTAAATTTCACATAGCAATTAAGTCGGGGATCCCTAATCCCTCGAGTCAAAGTTAGACAAAATATTTACCTCAATCCAACGGCCAACTCAAAGCTCAATTATCATTTTTCCTCTTGTTTTCACCTCTGAATCACTCGTATCTATTCATAATTAACTTAATAACATAAAGTGTCGCTAAAGAAATCAATTCAAATGCATAATTATAAATTTCCCAATATTTCCCCCAAAAAGTCAAAACAATGACCCGGGCCTGCTTGGTCAAAACACGAGGTTTGGACCAAAACTCATTTACACATTCACTCCCGAGCCCGAATACATAATTAGTATTGGAATCCGACCTCAATTTGAGGTCTCAATCCCCAAATTTCAAAATTTCTAATTTCTACCCAGAAATCCCCAATTCCGCCATGAAAACCTTAGATTCTAGGTTAAAATCTTGTAAAAAGAGGTAAAAGATTGAAAGAAACTAGTTAACAATCACTTACTTATGATTTGGGGAAGAAAGTGTTTGAAAAATTACCTCTTGTGTTTTAGGTTTTGAAAAATTGGAGAATGGATGAAAAATCCCGTCCAAAATCATATTTGACCCATTGCAGGTATCGCATTTGCAATCAGGGGTCTGCAAATGCGAACCCTGCAAATGCAAACTTTGCCTCGCAAATGCGAAGACCGACCTGGACCTGCTAATATCGCAAATGCGAACAATTGTTCGCAAATGCGGCCAATATTGATCGCAATTGCGATCTTGAGCTTCACAATTGCGAAGGTTCCCTCCCAGCCTCATTGCTCGCAAATGCGAACTTTCTTAATCGCATTTGCGAGCCAAACTTCGCAAATGCGAAGTCTACAGATCTAAAGCATACTAGCAAAATTTCCTAAGTTCAAATCACTCGGTAGCCTATCCGAAACTCACCCGAGCCCTCGGGGCTCCAAACCAAACATGCACACAAGTCTTAAAATATCATACAAACTTGTCCTGCAATCAAATCGCCAGAATAACTCCTAGAAGTACGAATTTAGCACCAAATTGCATGAAAGTTTCAAAAAAGTTTTAAAACTTCTATTTTCTCAACCGAAGGTCCGAGTTACGTCAAATCAGTCTCGTTTCTCACCAAATTTCACAGATAGGATATAAATATCATAACGTACCTGTACCGGGCTCCGGAACCAAAATACAGATCTGATACTAACTAGATCAAATATCACCAAAATTCTTTAAACCATTATACTTTTAGTCTTACAATTTTCATCAAAAATTCATTTCTCAGGCTAGAGACCTCAGAATTCGATTTCGGGCATACGCCCATGTCCCATATTTTATTACGGACCCATCGGGACCGTCAAAATACGGGTCTGGTTCTGTTTACTCAAAACATTGACCGAAGTCAACAAAAATCAACTTTTTAGGCCAAAAATTATTATTTCATCAATTTTCCACATAAAGGCTTTCCGGAAATATGCCCAGACTGACACGTAAATAGAGGAGGAATAAAATAAGGTTTTGAAGGCCTCGGAACATGAAATCGAGTTCTAAAACTTAAGATGACCATTTGGGTCATCACAAGAGTATTCTAATAGTTGCAGTCGTTTGCTCTCTACTCGACCTCGGCACTGGTCTCTCCCTTTGAGCAACTCCTCGCCACTGGTCCGTGCTTGGTTTCGACCTCGGCCTCAGCTTGTCCGTCTGCATTCGCTAAACTAGACCTAATTTTAACCCATACAATACTGAGTTGTGAGCTTAATCGAAAAGAGTAGCAAAATGAATAATGATGAATTTGGGTGATTCAAATTTGTTTTCGTAATATTGTCAGTCGTTTCATCATAAATTACTCATTAGAAAAGAACAAACAAGAAAAGATCCTAGGAGATGGTTGACTCCCCCACGACGCTGAACACCAAACTACCTTCCAATTATTTTTTTGGGCCTTAGGGTGTGTTTGGTATGACGGAAAATATTTTGCGAAAAATATTTTTCCATTTTCCACTGTTTGGTTGCACAAAATAGTTTGAAAAATATTTTCCTAGAAATCACATTTTCCTAAAATTAGAGGAAAATGACTTCCCTATAAAAAGTTACGAAAATATTTTTCAAAAACTCCACTTACCCTCACATCTAACCCCAACACCCGCCCCCTTCTCTCCCTATCCAACCTCTCCCGCCCCGTCTCTCCAAAAAGCTTTTTTTTTCAAATTTCAATTTTTTTCCCGTCACCACCCACCCTGCTATCCCCCCCCCCCGGCAATAAAAAATATTTTTTTTTACTTTTTTTCTATTTTTTTCGTTTTTCTGCACTCCCTCGCCCCTGCCCACCCCCCTCCCCGCAGAAAAATTATTTTTTTTTTTACTTTTTTTTGTATTTTCAAATTTTTATTTTTTCGTTTTTCCGCACCCCCACCCCACCACGCACACAAAAAAAAATTTGTTATTTCAAATTTCTGCACCCCTGGGGCGGAATATTTTTTATTTATATTTTAAGGTTTTGTTTTTTTCATCTTTCGATTTACAGGTTCGAAATTTTACTTGTTCCACAATTATGAGTTTGAAGGTTTATGTGTTTGAAAGTTTACGGGTAACTAGAAATTATAAAGTTTACAGGTTCGAAAGTTCGCAGTTTCGAAAGTTTAGCGGTTTGGAAGTTTATGAAATTTGTGGGTTCGGAAGGTTGTTGGTTCGAAAGTTTATGGCTTCATGTTTATTGTATCTAAATTATTTATGAATACTCTTGAGAAGTTATTTTCCTTAATTTGCATACCAAACACTGAAAAATGAGTAAGATTACTACTTGTTTTCCAAGAAAATATTTTCCACGGAAAACATTTTCTGGCATACCAAACACACACTTAGTATCTTATCAATTATACTCACTACTATTCGGTTAAAATAAAATAATAATTGGAAAATTCTAAAGGATGCTTAGTAAATCTTACTGTGATATACGTGGCCTACTTTTGGCTATAGATCATAAGCCTGGTTGGCTTCTCTATGGTCTTTCATTGGTCACTTGTTGGATATTTTGTGTCTGTTCATTAAAGGCCTTGCTGGCCAATCATATTCCATACAATGACCATCTTATTTTCTTATAAATAAGCTAGAAAATATTCATATCATACACACCAAAGTTTGAGACAAACGTCTCTTGCCTTTCCTTTATTTCATTATAGAGTTTTGTAAGAGAGTTGAGTGTTGGGAAATACTTGTGAACCTTTTTTGGAGTGATCTTGTGAGGTTATTTTCTTAGGATATTTGGGATTAATTAGAGTATTTACTTTAATTTTGTACTCTCTTTTGTACTCTTATTATTATAGTGAAATTGTTCCTCTCCGCTTATGGACGTAGGTCACACTGACCTAACCACGCTAAATTGGTACCTTCTTTATATGCTTTAACTACCATTATTATCAACTCGAATTGTCTTTGTTATTGTCATCATAACATTGTTTGGTTAAATTTCGCACTATCCGGATTTTCGGTCCTAACGAATTGATATTAAAGCCGGATCTAACCAGGTTAGTTTCAATAGCCAAAATAACTTTAGCAAAGACCTATGTTGAAAAATTTGACCGAAGTGCAAACTTCGAAATGTAACAATCAAAGATGGAAGCTATCCTACTTTAGGATGGCTAAGATTTGGCACTACACTAAAAACAAGCTGGATAAAATGACGGACGAGGAGTTTGTCGTCATAGACAAAACGGAGAAGGGTCTTATATACCCCCTCTACTATTAAAAGTTATTTAAAATTACCCTCCGTTATACTATTGGCTCAAAAGAACTCTTACCGTCTTACTATTGAAACACATATGCTCCTAACTTGACGGACTGGACACATGGCAGCTATCAAAAGTTGTTGGTCCATCCGATCTTAAATTAAAAGCGACCCGATCCATTATCCGGTATCCATAACCCAACCTTCTTTTAGTTTAATTGAATTTGAACTCCCAAAATAATAGTTCAATTCCTCTTCAGCGATCAAAATTAGGTTTTTTACTGGAAATATGGATATCCCATGAAATCAAACTGAATAAGATTTTCAAAAGTAATATAACACCTCGAAAATAAAAAATTTAGCTTAGAAAATAGATCAACTTTAAGAAAAGAATACACACTTTCACGTTTCATCAAAGCACCAACCTTTTACCTTTAGCACTTGAAATAATGAAAACCTAATAAACAAATTTGAATTAGAACTCCAAGAAAACAACGAATACCCAGATGAAAAGTTAAAAACATGGTTCAAAATATTGATGGAAATCAAAGAAAAAAGAACCTCACAACATAAGAGAGGTTTAATTTGCTATCACGCCTATTTTCTCAGCAATTAAACAAAATGAAAATGAAAAAGAAAGTAGAGAAAAGGCAGAGAGAGATAGAGAGAGTAATTTTCCAGTTTTGAATTGGTAAAGAGAGTCGATCTTGGTTTGAGGAGTCATGCTTTCAATACAGGGAAAATCTTCTTCTTCTTTACTACTTTCCGTCCTCATTTTCCCCAAAGATTTTTCGCTTTTGCAGCTTTTAAAAATGGAAAATGAAAAGAGGGTAGAGTTCCAACAAGAGAGCTGGGTTATGGGTAATGGGGCGGGTCGCTTTTAAATTTAGACCATATTGACCAACATCTTTGGATGGGTGCCACGTGTCCAGTCCATCAAGTTAGGAGTATATGTGCTTCAATAGTAAGACGATAGGGATTTTCTTGAGCCAATAGTATAACGAATGGCAATTTTAAATAATTTTTAATAGTAGAGGAATATATCAGACCCTTTTCCGTAGACAAAAAGACAAAAGCAGGTATTATTTTAAATCTCTCAAATGAGTTTTTGCGTTAAGTTGTAGCAAAAAGCATAGCCAAAGACATACGGGAAAAACTGAAAACCCTATATATGAAAAGGACAGTAGAAAACAGGCTTTACCTAAAGCAAAAATTCTACACTTTTCGTATGGCTAAAGGTACCATTATACTTACACATCTCGATACTTTTGATTCTCTTCTTATGGATTTGAGTAACATATATGCCGAAATCAAAGATGAGGATCAAACTGTGTTATTGCTTGTTTCCTTACCCCAGTTGTTTAAACATATAAGAGATACTATGCTTTATAAAAAGAATAATATATCTTATAAAGATATCAAATCTATTTTGAAATATAAAGAACAAATAGATAGAGATATTACTAGGGAAACTAGTGGGAACCAAGGAGAAGGCTTGTTTGTAAGAGGTAGATCCATTAAGAAAGATTCAAATAGTGAGAGGCCTAAATCAAGGTCAAAATTCAGATATATAAATGTCATGTGCAAATACTGTCATAAGAAAGGCCACATTATTTCTAATGCTTTAAGTTGAAAAACAAAGAAAAGCATATAGAAAAGAAAATGAGCACAAAAATACTGATACTGTCGAAGCAAGTGTAGCTGCTAATGAGACTAAGAGAGCTAACTTTTTAGCAACTAATAATAGTTTCAAATCTAACAATGAGTGGATTTTGAATTCGGATTGTTCTTATCATATGTGTCCCAATCGGGATTTATTTACCACATAAAAATCTGTTGAATGTGAAGTAGCTTGATAGGCAACAATGTTGCCTACAAAGTTATTGGAAAAGGTACAGTCCGAATCAAAATGCACGACAGTGTGGTGAGAACTCTAACCGATGTTAGACATGTTCTTGACTTGAAAAAAAACTCATCTCTTTGGGCACTCTAGAATCTCTTGGGTGCAAGTACACAGGTGAAGGTGGAGTTCTGAAAGTTTCTCATGGTGCTCTTGTGGTCATGAAAGCACGCAGATCTGGTACGTTGTATACATTATTGGGATCTACTGTTATAGGTGTTGCTGTAGTTTCAAGATCAAATAAATCAAATTCTGACATCACCAAATTGTGGCATATGCGATTGGGACATATGAATGAAAAAGGTCTTTCCATCCTCAGCAAAAGAGGTCTCTTGTGTGGCCAAAGTACTGAAAATATAGAGTTATGTGAACATTGTATGTTCGGAAAGCAGAAAAGAGTCAGCTTCAAATCTCCAGCGATTCATAGAACAAAATTTACTTTGGATTACATTCATTCAGATCTTTGGTGTCCTTCACGTACCCCGTCAAAAGGTGGTGCCAGGTATATGTTAACTTTCATTGATGATTATTCAAGGAAAGTTTGGGTTTATTTCCTGAAAAATAAAAGTGATGTTTTCTTAACTTTCAAACAATGGAAAGTTTTGATTGAGAAACAAACAGGAAAATAGATTAAGCGGCTTAGAACAAATAATGGTTTGGAATTTTGTAATGATGAATTCAACAAATTTTGCAAGAATGAAGAAATTGCTCGACATCGTACTGTGAGAATGACACCTCATCAAAATGATGTGGCAGAAAGGATGAATAGAACTCTTTTGGAAAGAGCTCGTTGCATGATTTCAAATGATGGGTTGACAAACGCCTTTTGGGCAGAAGCTATCTCTACAGCTTGTTATATTGTCAATCAAGCTCCTTATGCACCATTGAACTTTAAGACTCCAGAGGAGATGTGTTCAGGTACTCTGCAAATTTTCTGATTTAAAGATATTTGGTTGCCCTGCATACATGCATGTGAATGATGGAAACTTAAAGCCAAGGGCTAAAAAGTGCATTTTTCTTGGGTATGCATCTGGGTTAAAAGGATACCGACTATGGTATCATTATCCCATGGTACCAAAATTTATAATTAGTAGAGATGTAACCTTTGATGAATCCTCTATGTTACATTCTAGAAAAGAGTCTTCTAGTTCTTGTAATACAGATAAAGGAAAGAGTACATAGAAGCATGTGGAGGTTGAGATTAGCATTCCTTCTTAGCCAAGCTCATCAACTTTGGAGAAAAAAACAGTTGAAACTCCTGAAGTTGAGCCAGAAGCTGAAATTCCTGAAGTTGAGACTCTTGAAGTTGAACCGAAAAAAGAGGAGTATTATATAGCCAAACAGAGACCAAGAAGAGAAAGTAAACATCCATTAAGTTTTGGAGATTATGTTGCATTTGCTTTTTCAGTTGAACAGGACACTGAAGAAATTGGAGAACCATCAAAATATTCAGAAGCAGTTTCTGGTGCAGACTCAACCAAGTGGCTGATTGCAATGAATGAAGAAATTGAGTCTCTCCACAAGAATGGTACTTGGTCTCTTGTAAAGCCGCCATCAGGAAAAAGAATTGTTGGTTGCAAATGGGTCTTCAAGAAAAAGGATGGTCAAGTATAAAGTACGCTTAGTTGCAAATGGCTATAGTCAGGTACACGGAGTTGATTTTAATGATATTTTCTCACCTGTCGTTAAACATAGCTCTATTCGTGTCTTGCTTATCTTAGTTGCCATGTATGATTTGGAATTAGTACATCTTGATATTAAGACAACTTTCTTACATGGCGAACTTGAGGAAGAAATATACATGCATAAACCCGAAGGATTTGAAATTGAAGGAAAAGAAGATCGATCATGTTTGCTTGTTGAAGAAATCCTTATATAGATTAAAATAGTCTCCAAGACAATAGAATAAAAGGTTTGATTCCTTTATGTATGGTCATGATTATTCGAGGAGCATGTATGATAGTTGTGTTTACTCCCGGAAGTTAAATGATGGTTCATTTGTGTAACTATTATTATATGTTGATGACATGCTCATTGTTGCTAAGGATTTGACATAAATTCACAATTTGAAAAGTCAATTGAAAAGTGAATTTGAGATGAAAGATTTGGGGGAAGCTAAGAAAATCCTTGGCATAGAGATCAAAAGAGATCGAGGATCCAACACGCTATTCCTGACCCAGAAAAAGTACTTGGAAAAAGTCTTGGAGAGGTTTGGCATGAAAGATGTTAAACCAGTTAGTACCCCTCTTACTGCTCATTTTAAGTTATCAGCTACTCAGTCCCCGCAGTCAGAGAAGAAGAGAGGTATATGGCACATGTATCTTATTCCAGTGCAGTCGGCAGTATTATGTATGCAATGGTTTGTATACGTCCAAACATTTCACAAGCAGTAAGTGTGGTAAGCCGGTATATGGCTTGCCCTAGTAAAGCACATTGGCAGGCTGTGAAATGGATTCTCAGATACTTGCAAGGTACTTCAAACACATGTTTGGAATTTGGGAGAAATACTAACACTTTGGTTGGTTTTGTAGACTCAGATTATGCATGTGATCTTGACAAAAGAAGATCACTGAACAAGCTATGTATTTTGTATTGATGGTTGCGTTATCAGTTGGAAAGCTACATTACAACATGTAGTAGCTTTATCTATTACCAAAAGCAGAATATATGTCAGTGACTGAGGCGATCAAAGAAGCCTTGTGATTGAAGGGTCTATTTGCTGAACTCAACTCACACCAAGGTGGTATTACCATTTTCTGTGATAGTCAAAGTGTCATTCACTTGACGAAAGATCATATGTATCATGAGAGGACGAAGCATATTGATATCAAGTATCACTTCATCAAAGAAACCATAGCTGAAGGAAAAGTCTCTGTTCAGAAGATCAACACTAAAGATAATCCTGCTGACATATTCACGAAATCTCTTCCAGTTGCCATGCTTAAACTTGCTTGGCATTTATGAAGAATAATTTCACCCACTAAGCTTTTGCGGAGAAGGATAAGAAATCTTATTATATCATCCAAAACCGGTCCAAGGTGGAGATATGTGATATACGTGGCCTACTTTTGGCCATAGACTATAAACATTGTTGGCTTCTCTATGGTCTTTCATTGGTCACTTGTTGGATATTTTATGTCCATTCACTAAAGGTATTGGTGGCCAATCATATTCCATACAATGACCATCTTATTTTCTTATAAATAGGCTAGAAAATGTCCATATCATACACACCAAAGTTTGAGACAATCATCTCTTGCCTTTTCTTTCATTTATGATAGAGTTTTGTAAGAGAGTTGAGTGTTGGAAAATACTTGTGTGAACCTTTTCTTTGGAGTGATCTTGTGAGGTTATTCTCTTGGGGTATTAGGGATTAATTAGAGTATGGTTACTCTAATTTTGTACTCTCTCTTGTATTCTTGTTGCTATAGTGAAATTGTTCCTCTCCGCTTGTGGACGTAGGTCACACTGACCGAACACGTTAAATTAGTGTCTTCTTTATGTGCTTTAATTATCATTATTATCAACTTATATTGTTTTTATTATTGTCATTATAATATTGTTTAACTAAATTCCGCACTAACCAGGTTCCGATCCTAACACTTACATTAAAAGGAAACTCTATATCATTTCGTACATAAAGATGAAAGATTTTTTCATGAAAGATTTGACTTACGTAGGCTGATATTTGTAAGAAATTATAAAATAATTACTCCTAATAGTTTTTAATATTATAGCTGGTAACATGCCTTGTTTTCGAGAATACTAATTTCACTTATCATTAAAACTTACTTTATAGTTATCTTTTGGATAACTAGTAGTATTGTCAAAAATTATTACGTATAATTATCTCAAAAGTTAAATTCATTACCTCATAAGTAAACTAATTGTATTAGTATTTTCACATCGTGAAGCATGGCCACATACTAATAGTATTTGACCTCTCTGGGCTCTAGTCATTGGTTTCTTTGTCTAATACAAATGGATAAAAGACAAAACTAATAGAGCAAAATCAAAGTGACAACGTAGTATAAGCTGCTAGAAACCTTCCTACATTTTTCTCTCTATTAATAAAGGAGAATAAGTAGGCAGCAGGTCAACATGCTTGCTTGGGATTGAAAGGGTAAACCGGTCATGTTAGTTAAAATGGAAGAATATGATTGCTTAAAAAAGAATCTTACTGTAGCTTATGTATAAAATTGTGAACTCTTTGACTAAACTACCCCTGGGCTTATGTCATTAACCATCACCGCACGCTTCTTCACCCAATAACTTTATGCTGACCAATTTTGTTTCTAGGTCCCACGTTCCAACCCCACCCAATTTTTTTTCCTTTTAGATTTGGTGCAACTTTTGTTTTCAATTAAGCATACAGATCCACAGTAGAATACTTGGTAATATTTGAAATCAAATAATGGAAATCCGATTCAAAATTTAACGTTCTCCTGGGAATTTTTTATGTGGTTTCCTAAATTAACAGCGTTAAAAATAGTGCTCTACTATGTAACGAAAATATTTGTTTTACCTTTTGAAAAAGTAGAAGAACAAAAATATACTCAAACCTTTAAAGCAGTATTTATAAGTTTACAAAAGAGAAGAGAAGTTAGAAATGATTTTCCTATATAGAAATTTGTTTCCGTTTTCGTTCCTTGTGGAGTATCCTTTTTTGATACTGTAACAAACTTTAAGGTATACGTAAGTGAATTTGAAGGGAAATGGTACCACCAAAACTTACTATTTCACTATGGAAAATGAAAAATGGAAAATTCTCAAAAGTTATCATAGAATAAGGAGCCCGCCTAAAACTTTTCACACATATCTCTTCAATTGCATTTGTAACCTATTACATGAATAATAATAATAATGTTTATGTAGTCTTCCTTAATTTTTTCCGTGGGTTTGACACACAATATGTGGAAGTTTAATTGTAAAAAGTCTATAAAACACAAAAAATTCAATAAAATAAGTAGTATACTATAGCTAACAAATACATTGAAGAGAGTATAATAAACCAAAAATGTAAAAAAAAAAAAAAAAAAGGATATATTACAACTAACCAGCTTTACATGTAATAATTTATTAAAAATAAAAATGAGTTTCCAATAATTGACAAATGCATTAATAAACTATACATTCTTTGCATGTCTAATTAGAGGTCTTTAACTAAACATTCTGTGTCAATTCATCGTCAAAATGTTACCTTGTGTGAGAGCACATGCTCTTATAAGCACGTCTAGCCTTCTACCAGTGATGAATGTGGCTTGAGTTCTAAACTTGCGGTATGACCTACAGTTGGCTTAAACTGGATTAGATGTGAATATTAGAATTTTTTTTTCAATTTGAAAATTATTTGAATTTTCAGTTTCTGGCTTCTGACCTAGGTAAATTATTGGGTTCAGGTGGTGCAAAAATTATGGATCCTTAAATCATAAGTGACACTGATAGAATGCTAATTAAGATGAAATGACTGGTAAGTCCTTTCCAAATTTATTTTCCACAATGAGGCCTCCTAGCATGAAGAAAGAGGAGCCCTTATTTTTTCTTTGGAAAATGTAGAGAGGAGAAAGAAGAGCCACTCACCAGTGATATTAGAATAAAGTACACCTGAAAGATGATTCGCACTGCTACCATAAATTGGCATAAGCAACATTGAACATTACGATACATTGGGTACACTATAATTGTATCACAATTGGACAAACTTGTGGAAAAAGACACTCTAAAAGAAGATATTCCTATTACCAAAACTAATACAACCTTCTTAGCTTCTACTCCCTCCGGTTCACAATAAATGACCAATTTATTTTTTTATTTTGGTCCAAAATAAGTTTTCATTTGTATAATTAAAAAAAAATTATTTATTTTTCCGAAATTACTCTTATGTACGTATCCTTAAAAAGTTATTTACTCCTCACATTTGAGAAGTGAAGTAAGTGTTACTATAACTATGGTGCAACATTTAATGAAGGATAGTTTGGTCACACTAACTATTTTCGTCTAGAATTGAGCATTTCCTTAATGGGTGTGTCCAATGCAAATTGATCACTTATTGTGGACTGAAGAGAGTAATAAAGTAGAGAAATAAAGCCATCTGGGGAAAAACAAGTTTGCCAAAATATCGTAGTAATGAAAATTAATGTATAAGAATATACCTTTTATAATTTCTAAGCCTTACAAATTTTAATATCAAAAAAATAACAAATTGAAACTACAAAAGTTATTTATAATGTTTAAACTAGATTGACAATTTAAAATAAAGACAGAGAGTAACAAAAACAAGCAAAAAATTTCACAATGTTAACATATCATCGGCTGGTTTAAAAAAAAATCATTATCGGAGCTCATGCAACCCAACGCTTGGGCCCGGGCACAGCATTTAAATGCTGACGGCTTTTTTCTCTTAATAAAATATGACTTAAATTTTACCTCCATATTTAGCACTGTTTTTTTTCTTTTCTTGCTGACATAACGCAGCTATTATATATCAACAGAGAAATTTGAATGATGATTGTGAAGAACCGTTCCGAGACTACATTTATGTAATGGGAATCAGAGCAAATGAAACAGGGCAATTGTACCTAAATTCGACTCAGCAGACGAACTGCTTGACTAAGATAAATGAAGGAGGAAATGCCGAAATGGGATAGTTGTGGGGTTGAGAAACTAACAAGAGGTGGTGGCAGCTGCTCAGATTTCTCTGTTACCGATGTTAACATGAAGTTAGGAGACAAACTCGAAAGTTTGACTAATAACTTTCAATTTGACCAAGGGGGTCAGTCATGTGAGTCCTACATAAATAGCTGGAAATATATAAAGGAAATGAACTCAGAAAATGAGGATACATGGAGGTTGAACCAGACATATGTAGGTTTGCAGTTTTGGTAACACTTGGTGTATGGGTCAAGATTTAATCGAAGGGACCTTGCCTGAAATAGGGAAATCAAGAATCAATTAGGCCGAGGTGATGCTTAAAAAACAACACTGGCGACAGGAGCGTATGCAGGAATTTTTGTAAGCGGTGTCAAAATTTATAGAAGAACTGGAATGTTACTTTGATTATCATACTTTTAGACAAGAAATAACCTTAGTTTATTGGCTTTGTTGAGTCTTAAGTTAAAAAAGATTTTGAGTCCAATTCTATTTCATCACAATTTTTAACTACAAAGGCTCTCTCAAATATTTACAAAAGAAAAATGTTGAGGTTTGAACCTTTGACCTCTAAGAGCAAAATCAAGCATAAAACCAACACACCAAGGCACAATTTATGTCAAGTGATGTCATTTTTTCTTACTTATCCGTTTCCGTACAGTATTAATACTTATTTTTAGTAAAATTTTCCGACAAAGCGATGTCGCATGACACCGCTTGAGGAAGCGTGCATCCGCCCCTGACTGGCGAGCCGAGCAACGAATGTTGAGGTCGAGGACTCAGATCGGTCAAAACAGCTAGTTTAGCAAGATATTTCTAAAGAATATTTAGAAAAATATTCTCTATAGTTGTACTTTCAGTAGGTAAGAGGAATGTCACATATAAGTAGGAATAGAGAGAGAAAGAGGAGACATCTAATTTTCTATCTTGATAAGTTCTCTCTAGAAAAGTTGACTCCCACATAACTACAGACTTTATCTTTATACAAGATTGGATTGGATGTGTTGTTCAATAAAGTATTTCATATTCCCACGTTTGGTTATCTTACATCATTGTCAGAGGGGGAATCATCTGTTGCGGAAGCCAAATATATATAGTGTGAATGAGTCACAACAACTATACCAAAAATTATGACAGCTACCAAATAATAAATAAGACAATAAAGCAACAATAAAAGGAACACCAGAATTTACGAGGTTCGGTCAATTTTGCCTATTTCCTCGGACACAACCAATATTTTATTCCACTCCAAAAATACAAGTGAAATAATACTAAAGAGAGAAGATACAAATGCCTTAAGAAGATAAGAAGGCAAATGAGAGGTGTGTTTAAATCTTAAATATTAGGCCTATTTTTATAGGTGAAATTCCCACCCAATTTTCTCCCCAACCGATGTGGGATGTTTTGACATATTCAACATCATCCACCTTGTTATACATTTGGGTGAATTATTCTCTTTATTACAGCTATTGTCATTCATCATATTTATTGTTTGTCCTCATTCCCTCATTTATTCACAAGAATATCACTAAATCTCCTTTTGGTTTTTAATAGCTTTGAATGTGATTTCTAGGTTATTACTACCCATCAATCTTGGATCTAGGACTTATTATATTTAACTAGAATTTACCTATTATCATTTACTTAATTAGTTTAACAAAAATGTTTAACACTTTTTGGTCAAACACTTACAAGTACTAGAATTTGATAAGAAATTTACAAGTATACTATCAAGTACAAGAATTTGGCAAGTAGATGCATCTAATAAGAAATTTGGTAATGTACCTCTCCAGATAGTCGCTATCAGGTTACCTAAAAAATAGCCGCCACTTTCTTTTCTTTCATTTTTGCAACTTTTGAACATGTTGTGTATAACAGACTAAAAAGGTAGATAAATTAATTGGCAGCTACAGATTTGGCAATGCCAAAAGATTCTAGTGTGGAAGTCTCCATTGAGGAGGTCTAGTCTGCTACAAACAATCTAAATGAATCAAACTACATTGGTGAGGGGACAGCAGGTTAACAACTATTAACTTTGTTCTATATTTATAGGACCTGACCTTTACTGTTGAATTTACACAATCATGTCACTTATAAGGTAATCACAGATAAATCTCTATGATAAGCATTAATTAGTAACCTAGTAGAAATAGTTTAAACTGTCAGTGTAAATAGCTAGCTTTAAAGGTCTTAAATTTGGACATTGTTCGCTTGCTCACCTTATATCCACAGCCTACAAACATACTCCTAGGACAGAATTTTGAAGCTAAGCTTTCTGACTTCGGACTGTCCAAGGTGATAGACATTGGTGAATCCTACATGATCTCAGAAGTGAGAGGCACTTTTGGTTATGTCAATCCTGAATATGAAACGAATCATCGTGTAAATTCAGCAGGTGATGTATACAGTTTGAGAGTAGTACTACTGCAGATCCTCTCTGGGAGGAAAGCTATCAATATGAACATGGAGCAAGCAACAACATTGGACAAAATTGTAAACAACTATCCCTTTTCATGAATGTATCATTAATTAATCATAACAAAATAACCGGATGTTGATAAATACCTGTCATTTCAGGCAAAATCGCTGATGCGGGAAAAACGGGCAACGGAATTTGTTGATCCAAAACATTATGGAGATTACTCAACAGAGGCTTTCCAGCTCACATTGGAGTTAGCTATTTCATGCATTGAACCAAAGCAAAATAGACCCTTCATTGAGAAAGTTGTTGACAAGCTGGAAGACGAACTAGCTATACCAGCCAGGGCAAACATGTTGGATGGTTAGGAAAATATGAAAATTCATCAGTTGCACAAAGGCAAACGATCTCACAGAAAACAAGATTGTATTTCACATCTTATCTACAAAAGTATAAAAAGATCTCACGAAAACAGGATTGCATGTTGTATTAGGTCAGCCTAAGCATACAAAAGAAAATACAAAAACAAAGATTGCATGTTGCAACTTATCCAAAAAAGTAATACAAGTGGCGTTAAAAAAGATTGTACGTTGCAAAATATCTACAAAAGTGCCACCACAAAACAGAAAAGGAAAAGGAACTTTACACAAATAGCAGATTGAATTCACTGTTTACTTTTCCTAACCGATATATATATATATTCGCTAATTTTACATGGTTAATACACACGTTGTACATGGATTATACATATTTTACAACATCCGCCGGCTATTTTTAATTTAAGCGGTTGGGTGGGCGGTTGTTTAGGTTAATTCTTCTAAAGAAAACTACATCCATGCAGGATTCTTCAGAGGGGTAACAACAGCTTTGACCTGCAAGTAGTTATTGAGGCTGTAAACTCCCTTTTCTCTTCCGTGTCCACTCATCTTATACCCACCAAAGGGAATGGCAGCATCAAAGATGTTAAAGCAGTTAACCCACACTGTCCCTACTCTAAGGGCTCGAGATATTGTATTGGCTACGTCTATGTTCTGGGTAAAAACACCCGCCGCCAAACCATAATGTGTCGAGTTTGCCCTTCGAATGACCTCTTCAAGATCCCTGAATGTTTCAAGGTCAGGTTCAGAATTGATAAACGAAATAAAAGAACAGCTAGGAAACGTAAAGATGAAATGTACTCTTACTTGAATTTCAAGAGGGACTGCACTGGTCCAAATATCTCATCTTTGGCAATCAGCATGTTGTCCTAAATGGTTGAAAAATAATTTTAAACTAAACCATTTGATGCCATCGCTATCATATTCGTCTTTTTACTTTATGTATGGATATATCTTATGGGCAATGGTAGTTGTACCTGGACATTTGAGAAGACAGTAGGTTGGACATAGAAGCCCTTGGAACCCAATTTTTCCCCTCCAGACTCGAGAGTAGCCCCGCTTTCAATACCAGACTCTATGTACTTAAGGATCTTCTCAAATTGCTCGGTATCAATCTATTCATACAAGAAAAGGCCGCGTTACAGCTACTTCAGAAATGCAAATAAAAGTTCACGATTATTATTAAACTTCGTTATTTAAGTTTATATGTAATATGATGAAAAGGAAATAACAAAGGTACCAGTGGCAAACTCTTTCCCTGAAAAGTTGGCTACTACCAAATTGGTAAGGATATATTATTCCTCTTGTCCTTAAGAGGGTTTATTAAATCATTCTATTTTTTTATTACAGGAAGAATGGTACCTGAGGACCTTGTTCAACTCCCTTCTTGAAAGGGTCGCCAACTACACGTTTTAAAGCACGGGCCTTGGCTTTCTCTACAAATTCATCATATACTCTTTCATGTACAAAAGTCCGTGATCCAGCGCAGCAACATTGTCCCTGCAAATATTTGAAAATTATTTTTTCCAGAGCAAGCACCAGAAGTCACAATTTTCCGAGGGTGGAACTCTGCTACCTGATTAAAGAAAACCGCAGAATGAGCCAACTCAACAGCTTTATCAATGTCTGCATCTTCACAAATGATGAAAGGAGATTTTCCTCCGAGTTCCAAAGTCACTGGCTTTAGGTTGCTCTTTGCAGCTGCACTTAGTACTGCTTGACCAGTTTCTGTGGACCCTGTAAAAGCAAGCTGTAGACACAAAAATGAGTGATGTAGAGATACATTGCATTTTAGGCATCACAGATAAATAAAAAATTCTGAAAAAACGACACCATAATATGCAAGAAGTAATATCAAGGGCCAAGCTGTTTAAAGTGAAGAAAAAAGAAGATGTCAGTTCTCTTCATTCTCCCTCACCTATTCCCGAATATTCATTAAAAAACTTTACACATCACAACAATATCAACAAAAGTGAGCATGAAATACAAAAGCTGAAAGGACATCAGGATGCATAACCTTTTTTTTTGTTGAGTTAGAAGAAAAAGATAGTATAATTCTCTTCACTTATCCTACATGTGGACTGAACTCTCTAACGAGAGGCTATAATCAAGGTTGTGTGTCCATTCATTAGTATATTATAGGCTCATAAGGCAATTTCAGGAACAAAGCCAAAACTTAAAATACCTTATCGACATCCATATGACTGGCAAGAGCAGCACCTGCACTACCAAAGCCAGGTATGACATTCAAGACTCCAGGGGGAAGTCCAACCTGTCATTGAAGCACAAAAAACATGCTATCATCTTGTATGGATGGAGAATATCTTCACGTTGAGCTGCACCAACTGTGGGAAAGTTTTCGATTATAGATGTGAAACTGCTGAATTTGTAAATAAATAGATCACAATAAACACAATGACAATACGACTCCGCATTCTTTAGAATTATAACTTAAAAGGTTCTGTGACGACAAGACCAAGTGCAGACCAAATGTACAGTTATCCTAGGTACATACCTCGTGGAATAACTTTGACACATAGAGGGCAGAGAGTGGGGTCTGTTCTGCAGGTTTTAGTACAACAGTATTGCCACAAGCGAGTGCGGGCCCAACTTTCCATGCAAACATTAATAGAGGAAAATTCCAGGGTATTATCTGCCCTGCAACACCAGTCGGCTCATGCAAGATCTGAACATGGTGCAAACTGTCAGCAGGAGCTGTAAGACCATGAATCTTATCAGCCCAACCTGAAAAAGAATGTACATGGAAAAACTTGGAAAAGTATACGGGTGATTTCAGCAAACATCAGAATTTTACTATAAACAGAGAAAATATAACGCCATTTTAATTTTCTTAACCAGCATAGTATCTGAAAAGACGTATAAGCATTGGTATTTCTTCATTTGCAGCTTGTTCGTAAGGCTTTCCATTGTCCCAAGTCTCAAGTGCTGCAAGTTCATCACCGTGCTTCTCAAGAAAATCAGCAAAACGCAACATTATACATGATCTTTCCTGAAAAAAAATTATTCATTTAACAAATTAACACTTAAGTAAGACAAGGCATCTAAACAAGCAGCAACTATTGGCAAAGGTGGATGGACAATAGATTTGATTGGTGTAACTGAACCCGTCATTTTCGACACAGAACATGGATAGATATTTGAAAATTTACTAGAATGTTAGAAAATATAAAATTTTGCCCAAAATTTCAGAACTCAATGCGTCAAATAGTAAGAACCTTAAAGGTTGAACACATCAAATTTAAATACTGAATCCGCCTTTGTCTGTTGGGAGCAAGGAAGAGGATCGAGAAAGATAAGAAGGCCCAGTTACTATATGTGTCCTTACATAAGCAGACATTTTAGGCCATGGTCCTTCATCAAATGCTTTACGAGCAGCAGAGACTGCACGATTGACATCTTCAGTGTCGGCCTCCGCAACCATAGTAATGACATCCCCTGTCCTAGGGTCATATGTAGGAAACATTTTTCCTGAAGACATAGTATTCTCCATGTTACTCTTGAAGCAACTTTAAAAGAACATTTGAAATGAAAGATTTTAAGAGATGAAAGGTCAACCTGAGGCTGCATCTACAAACTGTCCATTAATTAGAAGCTGCTTATATTTAACTTCAACAGGTGGAGTGATTGGCTCTTCATGCACCACGGCGCTACTAAAACTTCTGATACCATTTTTTGAGTACTCAAAGTATCTACCTTTAGATTGAAATCTCAAACCTATAAATCAGAATAGATAAAAGAGAATATAAGCAGATGAATTTAAGTCAAACTTAGTTTGTTTAATCATCAAGACACTAAAAACCCAGGTGAAAGCAACTCTTTTGGTTAGAAATGGACTACTCCTTTGTTCCATTTTCAGTTGAAAAAATGATTCCTTTGGATATCTAGAAACTCTTTAATCTTAAGATTTCTGTTTTATCCCTATAGGAAAATAGTCTAACAGGAATTGACATGGCAAGACCACATGTACTTTGGGTGTATTATAGGACTACATATTTCACTTATTGTTCAAAATTTGCTTTCTTAAACTTTGCTCGGTCAAAGACACATAAGATCCACAGTTTAACTTCTACGCACTATAACAACAACGGCCCAGTGAGATCCCACGAGTGGGGCCTAGGGAGGGTAGTATGTACGCAGACCTTCCCCTACTCCTCGTGAGGAGTAGAGAGGTTGTTTCCGATAGACCCTCGACACAACTTCTACACACTATAACATGATTTTTATACTATCATATATTTTAAAAGATAACTACACGTAACTATTCAAATTAATAAATAAAGTTTGTCACCTAAAAAAACAGACAACTTGCTAATTGCTATAATAGGTTACGTAACACATAAAAGTGTAGATAAGTTAGATACTGAAATCAAATGGAGGCAATACTAATAAAAAAAAAATTACTTTGTGCATAAACAAAGGTAAAGAGGTATATACCTGAAGAGCGAAAAGCAGGAAGAAAGGAAGAAACCAGCAGAGAAGAGAACCGTAGAGTAGCCATAGCATGCAACTGACAGCAAGAGATCACTTAAAATTTGTTGATGAATTCAGAAGTAGAAGGGGATAAGCACAGTTTAAGAAATTAGGGCATAGGCAAAATTCGCTGAGAAAAATGCGTTGCGCGCGCATGCAAAACGAGCGATGTGGCAATTGAAAGTGTAAGGCAGTGTCTATGTGTCAAACTAGTTACACGTAATCCAATTGCATAGATGCTGTTATCTCTTTTTTTGACGAATCGTAAAATTTATTATCTATATTTATATTATATTAAAAACACGAAGGCCCTCAGAAAAATGTCGTTCGCCTTTATTACCATTTTAAAATAAGTTTCACATTAGACATATATATAATTTAAGTTTCTTTCCTAATATTTAACACTTTAAAATTAAGTAAAAATTTAATCATTACCTAATATTTAGGAGTTCGAAATCAACTAAATAAGAATAAAATATATTAAGAAAAAACGAAGAGAATATAAAAAGTAAAAGGTAAGTTTCTTTTCAACCCTGAACAAAATTTATTGTATTAAGGTCTTTAACGTAGATATTATTTGGAAAAATAGGAGTAATATTAACGTTTTCTTTTCCTTGTATATCTGACAAATTTCAATGGAAATATGTTTCACATTCATGCTTCTTAGTAGGGAACTTACAATGCTAACGAGATGTACTATTAAAAGTAAGAGATTTTTGTACCTAAATAAATATATATTTTAATTACTAAATGTAGTTTTTAAATATTACACGAATAATATATTGTTCGAGTAGGAAAAAAAAGTTTAGAATAATTTGTATTTTCTATACAATTACAAAAGAATGAAATCTCAACAAATAATCAAGTCTTTGAATTAATAAATTAGTAAAAAAAAATTAATCCATTTTTTTCCAAAATCATTAGGTAAGTAAAATTATTTATCAAGTTGATAAAACTTTTAAGATACACAAATTTATTCACAAAAAGAGCATCAGTCATGAAAGAAATAAAAGAATGATAGAGCAAAAATTTATTATAATATAGTATTAAAAGTTAAATTACTAAAAATGCTACATTTGAAGCATTAAGGATGTAACATAAGATAAAAGCTATTCAAAAGAAGTTATCATTATTATTTTTCTTTAAATGATAGCTTTCTATAATTTTTAGTGTAGTACTACATTGTTTTTTATAATTCAATATTGGTTATTTAAAACTTTATATTGTTATTTATCAATATTTTTCTAGGAGCTATACTTCTACTTCATCACTCGCAAATTTCTAAATGATCAAAATATTCAAAATTTATTTGGTTATCTTTAAATAATTATGGTAAAATTATTTTTTTATGTGTTATTTGTTTATAGTATTTGATAATAAAGATAACAATAATTTTTAGAAGATATTTCACTCCTCATAAATCATAATAAGGTATATAAAAACTTATGTGGAGTAGGATTTCTTTGTTTTATTGAGCTATTTTACTTTTCTCTTTCAAATTCTTAACATTCTATAATTTGATTTTAAATACAAGTAAAGACGATAAATTTTGATTGTAACTCTAATGGAGTTTAAAAGAAATTATAACCACCCAAAGTGGTAAAATTTCTATGCCTTGTCATGATCAAATTCATGTATGATTGTGGGCAAAGAATTGAAAACTCGTCCCATTGAATTTGCTCCATTCTCATTCCCTTAAGGGAATGTGATAGCAATATGTGATAAGTCTGAAAGAAGACAAAATTATTACTTTGAATATATCAATGGATGTGGACGTGGCAATAGACAAAATTATAATTGTTATTATTGTGGTAATGAGAACAATAAGGATTCTCAAAATAATCCTTACAATAAGTATTCTCAAAGTAATCATTCACTCTATGAAAGTAATATTTGTCATCGATTTGACATGAGATTTTATAAAGCACATATAGATGATGGCTCATCATCAAATTGGCCAAAGGTGTGTGTTCATGAGCCCATGCTAAAGTTTCAATCAATTCCTGCCAATATCCACGCCAAGAAATTAAGAACATAAATCCAGTAGCCCAAACAAGATGTCCAAATAAGAACATCCATGCCCAAACCGATAAACTATTCATACCAAAAGGATTATATCCGTTGATAAGTTGTGAAGAGTTTAACCATAAATAATCCCTTAACCAGCCCATCAAATAAGTGGAAGATTCATTAAACTGTGAAACGTTACCCTGCCATAATGTGATGTGCTTCCAATGTCAATAAAAAGTAACCCATCCAATAGTATTTAACATCCAAAAAACTGCCAAATAAAACGCGTCACATGCCGAAAATATCACAAGTACCGCCTCGTCCTGGGCCATCGCACGGAAAACTATAACCGAAATCCTTTTTATCTGGCATTAACTTGGAACCACGTGCATCTAAAGCACCTTTTACTAAGATCAATGTAGTTGTATGTGAAAACATCTTATTTACGAATACATATTCATTTTTGGAAGAATATGAACGTGTAAAAATTAACATGCATTAATTTTAGGAACTTATATTTTTTAATATTTAACTCAAATACATTATTTAATAATATTTACATAATTTTTAAAAATTACATATTTATTGATATAGGTACACGCGCAAAGCGCGTAGCCTAAGACTAGTTACAACATAAGTGCTTTATATCAGAAATATTTTTATTCCAGCTCAAATGCTAATTAAGGGTAGCTGATTGGTGGTAATATTCAAAAATATGATTGTTCTTCTTTCTGTTCCGTTTTCCTTCTTTAACGTATATTATTTTTTCCTTCTTTTTATTTGCCTTTCATATTCTTTCAGTTTCTGCGCTTTTTTAAATTAATGAGGAGGAAAATGGTTAAACATTTTCTTTCTCCTTCCTGGCAGAGAAAGAGACCAACTTTTTGGTGGTACATTTTTTTCTGCACCAACCAAACAAGAGAAATTATTTTTTATTTGAAAAGAAAAAAAGAAGCTATTTTTTGGGTGAAGTGGAGTTGTTCTGTTAAAATAATTACATAAACTTATCTAATTTCACCACCTAATTATCTGTAGGTTTATCATCTGTCACAAATTTAGGCACAAGCAAGTACAGAAGAAGGTTGTATTTAACATGATTGTAAAAGGAATATTGTAGTCAAAATTGACAAAGGCCTATGGCTCCTGAAATTTACAAATAAAAAGTGTACTAGCTTTATGATTACTCACTAGCTAGTACCTTTCAGTAAAGCTGGGTGTTCTAACTAATTAATTAATGGCTTCATTCTGCAGAAAAATCAGGCTCATCTGGCTTAAACAACTTGGGCATCTTTAAGCTGGAAGAAGAATCAGTCATCTGAATCTTCTGTTCTATTCCTCTTCTCGTATTAGTAGCAAATCTTTTAGCCAAAATTGTAGCTCCAAGTTGTTGGGAACTATGAGCACTGCCTACTAATGGTTGCTCAAGACCAACATCTTCAAAAGCCTCATAATTTTGATCATAGTTGAAGTTACCCTCGTTGTTAGGATCTTGAGCTCTCTTGTAAAGCCAATTCAGTTTCCATCTTTTTCTTCCTATACCTTCTCCATGCCGCCTGTATTAAGCAAGCACCCCATGTTCTCCACTGTTGAGAATAATACCTGAATGCATGTTGTAGCTTCTTACTGTGAAGACGTTTAAACTGAACCGCGAAAAATTTCAGGTCTTCAGCTCGAAGTGCAAATGCTTCAACTTCAGAAAGTGTTCTCACAGTTCGAGTTGAAGAAGGCAATTGCGTTGTATTAGGAACTAAGGCCCATGTCAGCAATTCTTCACCACAGAAATCACCAGGTCTAAGAGTGATAGAATTGAAGAATCCAGATCTTCCCCCATTTGTCGTGGAGCTCTCTAGTTGTCCCCTGATGATAAAGAACATCTCATTAACTGGATCGCCTTCTCGAACAACATAAGTACCCTTTATGCTTAGGGACGAGACTAGTCGTTCGCAAATTGCATCAAGCAGCTGATCGTCCATTTGTGCAAAAAATGGAACCTGCATGGACAGGAGATTTAGGGATCTCTAAAGCTTAGCAAACAGAAGCGGCTAGCTTAGGTACTTACAGAGTAGGAACACAAGTACAAGTAAGTGACTGAATGCAATACAAAATGTAAGGCACATCACATGTCAATGCTTAGTTGATGATTAAAGAGATAAAGTTATTTTCTTTATTCATTCACTAATACTAGTAATGTTTCTTATAGGTAGCATTCATTGGTACAAATGCATTTCTTTTGCTCAATTCGTTTCTATTTGTTTAACTTGTGGCCAGGGGTTTTCTGTCTACAGCTCTTTTCCTTTATGTTTGCCTCCTGAAAGTGTTTCAATGCCAAGAGAAGTTAAATAGCGCAAACACCATATATCGGATGATCAGGCCATGACATATATATAAAGATCGTAATGACATGGCCAACTTGTCATGATACTCCAATATAATGCACGAGTCTAGCAAAACAATGATCTATGATAGTGCAAGAAAGACATACTCGTCGAACAAGTTTAAGGCATAGGTGTCTTTGGATTTGACGACGAAGATCCAAAGGCAAAGATTGCAAGATGTCTTCTTCATTAACTCCTCTTGTAGCAAGCCATTTACATTGATCAAAACGGCGAACACGTTCTTGCAAGTCTTCAGGCAACTGTCGGTGCCTCATCCATTCTTCTATATCTCTTTTTCTAATTCTCCATTCCTCAATTTTTACGGTCATAGATTGCAGATAAGTCTGAAAGGAAAGAAACTCATAAGTGTATCAAGGACAAAGAAGCATGTACTATACTAGATGAAACAAATGAAAAATGATAGCTCAAATTTTAAGCAAGTCTTACCAATCACCTACAAACCTAAGCATTATTTAAGAATAGATATCACTGTACCCAATTCAACTCAGAATTAATGTTGATTACTGGCTATACTACTAATGCCGATGAACCTAAGCTGCTTATTATATGAGAATTTTAGGAAACAGATCTTGAGTAACGGCACATAGCAGACACATTAACTTGAACTAGGAAAATTGGAGTTATGTCAGTCACCTTTACGTTGTGATAAATCACCTCTAGAACAATATTAAGCATGATAGGACTGTCGAATGAGACATTGTGACTCTTGAAAGAACTAAATTTCCAACTCCGTGAAATATTTCATGTTGCTGACAATTAACACGAAATTATATAAATCAACTATCACAAATTAACAATGTCTTATTCAACAGTCCTATCATGCTTAACATTGTTCTAGAGGTGAATCATCAGAACAACGTTAAGGTGACTGACATAACATGTATTCGAAATCAATGATGTACATAAACCATGATGAAATTGCTTCAGCTAACTAACCGCACAAGGTGATAATAATGATCTATTCTGACATATTATCATCAAAATTTTACCTGCATGTTTCCAATAAGCTGTGCAAAGAGAACTAAGCCAATGATGCATAGGGAAATGCTGAATAATGTTTCGCCAATATAAGTGCTAGTATTCAAATTCTGCCCATATGAACTGCAAGACAACATTTGTAAAGACAAAAATAAGATTCTCTAACCTGAAAAAAGATCTGAAAAGATTTGATGGTATCCTAAGCAACAAAGGAGACAAGAAATTCATTTTCATGAAATCAGCTCTGAAAAATGAGTAGAATCCTTCATTGTGATTGACAAAATACGGAGTAGTCAACAAGATCCAAGACAAAGCCTCTAGAGGATCTCTATGGAGTAGCAGGGAACATACTTTATAATTTACAATGATTAATAGCACTGGAAGTTTTTGCCAAAATTAAGTAGCCGGGATAGACAATGGGGAATATTTGTGAAATCATAGTTCAACTCTGAGCTGCCTGACGAACTAGCCAAACAGAAGAGACTGGGTATCAAACAGACAGAGTGACTTGCATATTCAGGATGCAGACTTAAAGCCAAAGGGTCCTTTAAAAGTTGGACTAATTTTTATAAATACAATCAGTTTGTATAAACTGTACTACATAGCAGATAAACAGAAAAAATATACTCCCTCGAGTTCCATTTTATATGACATTCTTTCCAATTTAGTCCATTCCAAGAAGATTGACACCTTTCGATATATGGAAGTCATTAATTCTAATGCTCCCATATTACCCTTAATTTGACTCTACCATTATAGGAATTAATTACAAGGCACTAAGACCATAAAATCTAAAGATATTTTTGGTATGTTTGAGGTCGAGCATTAGGGTTGTAGCTTAGGGGGTAGTCGAGCTTTTCTCCTCGTTGTGCCGGCTAGTCTGATAGTGTTTTGTCTAGGACTGCTAGCGGTTTTTGTTGTGTTTCATATTTTTGCCGTCTTTCACATTTTGGCCTTTTCATTTATTTGCTGTCTTTTACGATGCTGATACTATTTTTCTAGTTTCTGTTGTTGTTATGTATCTATTGTCTCTGAGCCGAGGGTCTCCCGGAAACAGCCTCTCTATCCTCTGGGGTAGGGGTAAGGTCTGCGTACACTCTACCCTCCACATACCTCACTAGTGAGATTCTACTGGGTCGTTGTTGTTGTATATTTTTGGTATGTTACATATATTTAGCATATGTGTAAATAGTTTTTCTTTCTTTCTTAAATCACTTCTTGACTTGTCAAATACTGTCACATAAATGAAATGGAAGGACTATATCAGAATAAGAATATGCATCTTAAGTTACACCCAAGCCAAAAGGGGGAACAACTTTGAGAAGCCAACCTTCAAGTATAATCACCACAACCACTGAATATGCAAAACTAAGCCAACCTTCAATTATAATCACCAACACCATTGAATATGCAAAACTAAGCCAAACTTCAAGTATAATCACCACTACCACTGAATATGCAAAACTAAGCCAGCTTTCAATTATAATCACCGACACCATTGAATATGCAAAACTAAGCCAACCTTCAATTATAATCAGCAAGACCATTGAATATGCAAAACTAAGCCAAGCTTCGGTTATAATCATGAACACCATTGAATATGCAAAACGAAGCTAACCTTCAATTCTAATCATCAACACCATTGAATATGCAAAACTAAGCTAACCTTCAATTCTAGTCATCAATACCATTGAATATGCAAAACTAAGCCAACCTTCAATTCTAGTCAGCAACACCATTGAATTGCAAAACTAAGGAGGAAAAGACAAAAGAGACATAAAGGGAGGGAAGAAGAAAAGTAAGTTTGCAGTTTAAGAAAGCAAACCTCAAATTTCTTAGACCCCACCAAAGACAGTATAAATATTTCTCCATGAATGTTGATGAAGCCACTTCATTAGTAAAGGCGTTAGCGAAAATTCCAAACTTAAAACCAGAATCTTCATCATTTATAGCATCACATTTTACAAGCACTTGCGTGCTGTTTCGCCAATAATCACGTACATATGTATCCGTATCACTTGTACAATCTAAGAAATCAGGCACGCACGGTGGAACTGCATCACGTTCCTTCTTACATTCATTCGACCAGCAAGAGTACTGTCTTCCTATAGATGCCACATACCACGAAGCTCCTGCCACCTGCACACGAAGCAGAAGAAAACGCACACAACTCGCAAGTCAGGTGATTTCTAGTTTGTGTCTTCTGATACCAAATTCCAAAATGAAAGAGATGGGCATGAGTGTTTACATGACTGGCTAACATGAAAAGAAGGAGATTGTAAGCTGCTCCTGCCCAAGCTGTTTTAGCAATAAAACCTGTAGTTTTGATAATCTGCTGATTTAACGGAAAAATAACGAACAACCTTGGCACGTATTGGATGAGAACGATAAGAGCAAGAGTACTTTTGGAGTGACCAGATCCATTTCTTTTAGCTGCGGGTATTACATATTTAATGACGATCTGCAAGAGGTAAAGAGAAAAAAATGAAAAGAAGAATAATAGCAGTACTAAACTTGAATGTTCATGGTGATTATTCCAATTGAAAATCAAATAATTGTGTCCATGCCTCAAAAGATAAGATTGTGATGGCTCCTCAAGAAATCTGAAACATTGCTGCGTTTATAATTTATGAAAGACATTCTGATTACAACTTTCAAAAATTCAAATTCGGTACTTCCTATATCCCAATTTATGTGGCATGCTATCGCGACACAAATGTCTATCACTTGTATTAAATGACAAGTTTCAGAAGTAATTCTTTCTTAAACTCTGTGCATGTTATACAATAAGCAAAAATTAGGACGAACGGAGTAACTTATTCAGATTTAATCATGACGTGAAGTTTACCCATACAATTGATATTTTAACCATTAATTCACTATTTTCTTCCACAATCACTATTTTAATAAAGTCAAATTATAGCATTAAATTTTGTGTCTAAGTCAAATAAAATATAAATACTCACTTGAGGCAGGGGAAGCGCGGCAGTAAAATCAACAATTAAATCAGTCTTGAGGTACCGAATCGCAATTTCTTTGGCATCCATAACAAGCTCACCCCGGCCAAAAACCCTCGAGCTGGGCGCCACAAAAGCCGTTCGAAACTTCATAATAATATGTAGGAAATAAAAGACATCGGTAAGAGAACGATAGACGGTAATTTGTGTGGCCGCTTCGTCATCAGTGGCCATACAAGCGTTTTCGCTGACGTAAGGGATGTAAAAGTAAAGAGGATCGATGAAAAGAGAGATTAAACACGTGATGAGGAACACGTAGTTCCAGCGATTGACAATGTCGCTGTTTGGATCGAGAATATAGTGGCGCCATAAGCGGTTGATCAATTGAGGTTCGTCGGTTGAAGAGGAGATTAAGGATTTGGTCTTCAGCGATTGCTTGAAATGGCGGAGGTGAGACGCCGGCGTTTCGAATATTCTAGTCATCTTCCATGGCGGAGTCCGATATCATTATCGGATTCCCGAAGATGATTCACAAAAATCAATATCTCTGTAAACATGGGTGGCTGAAGGTGAGGCTAGCAAAGCCTTTCGCCCCAAAAAGTTTGAGGCCCCAAAAAGTGTTAATTGTAAAATAAATAATAATATTTTGACTTAGACAATTTTGAATTTTGTAGAAAAAAGTATAAAATCCGTGTAAAAAGATTTTTAAAAAACAAAGAATATTTACATTTTAACATAAGAAATATTCTAGAACTTCGAATTAAACTACTCAAATCTTCCTATTAGCAAATAAAGTTTTTTACATCAAGATCCAAGGTAATGTATGACAAAGATATGGCTAACATCTTATTAACTTGAATTAACCCTTGATAATATAAATAATAATAATATTACTATATGAAGCTAAAAGACATATATCTTGTATGAATACTATTATATAAATAAGTACAGAAGGAAAAAAGACAACATCAAAGTTTTTGCATATATTTGTATAGGTGTATAAATTTTAGATTCTTATTAAAATTTGGCTTTAGGCCACTAAATTCGTTGAGCCGCCACTAAATTTCTTAAACAAAATTAAGGAAATAGAATAAAAAAATGTATGTATATTAAAATGTGTGTGCACCTATTAATTTTAAATTATGAATCCACCTCTGAATGATGATTGTGTATATAGTGATAATATGAATGGTGAATACAATTAGGGCTAGAAAATGAAGGAGACAAAAGAAGAGAACAGGAAAACCAAATGAGGAGTGTTTCTTCGGGAATAAAGCGCGAAGGTCCTTGATTAAAGCTTCATTCACCGCCATTGAAATTTCCGTGGGGAAAATCGAGGAGTTCGGAAGTTTGTATATCCATGAAAGTACGCGGGAAATTAGCAAGGAGATTCGTACATACTGAAATGGGTTTACTAGTGCGAGCACAGTATGGTCAAGGCCCAATTTGGATTCTTTTCTCCAGAGCCTAAACCTTTTTCTGTCATCCTTTATTCCTTTTTGAGTGAAATCCTTTGGCCAAAAAAGAAAGAGTTTTAAAAGTTATATACTCCACAGGTCGAAAGAAAAGAGCTTAAGTCCAGTTAAAAATTATAACATGCCTTAATTTATTATAGATGTCACCTTTTTTTTGTATGGAAGAACTAGCTATAGATATCCTTTGAATGGCTTAGTAGTGTAGAAATTTCTTACATTAATCGCGTATAAAATAATAATAATAATAATATACTCAGTATATTTTCACGTATAGGTTTGAGAGGATAATGTGTATACAGACCTTACCCCGACCTTGTGCAGGTAGAAAGCATGTTTTCAAAAGACCTTCAGCTCAAGCAAGCACAGTCAAAGCAGTAAAGCAAATTAAAATATAAAAATAGTGGAGAGTCATAGGAAAAAGAATAGTAGCAACAGCAAGATACTAACTGACCGAAGCATTAGCAACATCAGATAATACTAAAAATCCAAGGAAAAGACAAAAGAAGAGTAATACTACAGCTATCGGAATGGAAGGAAATATGCTCTACTACTACTACTACTAACCTTCTATCCCTAATCTTCGACCTTCACAACCTCCCATCAAGGGTAATGTCCTCAGTCAATCGACGATGCGTAATATCCTGCCTAATCTCCTATCTCTAATTCTTCGTTGGCCTTCCTCTACCTCTTCTCAGGCACACGATGTTCAATCTCTCACACCTCGTCACGGGGGAGGGGTGCCCGGGCAACTCCTCTTCATATGTTCGAATTATCTCAACCTCACTTACCGCATCTTATCCTCCACGAGAGTCACCTACACCTTGTCCCGAATAGCTTCATTATTGACTTTATGTCTCCTAGTAAACCCACACGTCCATCTTAGCATTCTCATCTCCGTTGCTTTCAACTTTTGAATATAAAAGTTCTTGACTGGCCAACACTCCATCCTATACAACATAGTTGGTCTAGTCACCACTCTATATAACTTATCTTAAGTCTAGCAATTATTTCCAAGAAAAAAAGGAGAGAGGAATATGAAAATCTTAATTGAACTTTTTTTAAAATCCATTGATTTAAAAAAAATATAAGTATACAAATACGTGTAATGGTTTTATTTCCACAAATTTGGAGGGACAAATTTGTAGGCCACTTGATTTATAGAAAGTGAGAATGATGAAAGATATGTTTAGATACTTTCAAATCAAGATGCCACACGTTTCCTACAACTTTGTTTGTTTCAATCCTCACCATAATCCGTTGATAGTGATGGGTTTTGTATAATATCCATCTTCTTCTCACGTAGAATACAGACTATTATTGATCTCTATTTCCATTATTAGTATCAATTTATACTCTGAGGAGAAAGCATAGAAGAAAACCAACGCCATTATGGCATCGCTTAATTAAGATATACTTACTGTCTTGAACTTTATGCATCAATTTTCTTAATGCACACTAGAATCTTCAACTAATGAAAAAGCCTAGATAAGTCTTAAATAAAGAAGAATTAAATAAAACTACCCGGCGAATATATATATATATATATATATATAACATATGTATAATTGTATATAGTTAATATATAATGTATGCATATCGGCTAGAAAAAATAAACAGTAAATTTGGCCGGTTATTTGTGTAACAATCCCGCATTTATAGTTTGTTGATATACTATGTTGTGTGTTTGCGATTGGTCGGAATAGTATTTAAAGTAGGATTTAAGTTATACACTGATACTAGCCGTGTAAAAATTATTACTATACTGAATCGAGATGGATTAATTAAGGTGTTAACAAGCTATCTGGGGATCAAATTTAACTTTAATAGCTTCCTCGATAACTATTAAAGCTAATTAATAAGAACATTAGAAGGCGCGATCGAGAGATTTTTGTGACCCATAGCCCTTATTCTAATGTTTGATTTGTTCCATAAAACTGTAGATATATTATTCTAAATTGAAGAAACCTAGTATATAGCATACCAAGAAAATATTAGTGGTTCTAGCAAGTCTAGAATACCAATTCGAACTTCTCAAGAGTCGATATTCTCACGACACATAATGGAACTAAAACATAATGTACGAAACTTAAAGCTCACTAGCTATCACCATCCAGGTGCAATTAATGAATAGGACGGAGTTAGAGTATAAGTTACGGATTTAATCGAAAGCAATAATTTGATTTAAATTTTATATTTTCTTCGTCCCATTTTAACTACCGTTTTATCTCAAAAAATTTATTTCAAAATAATTATCACTTTAAAATTAGATTAAATTTGTTAATTGTATCCAACTCTACCCTTAATATTAAAGTACTAGTTCTTTTTAATACTAATCAATTCTCAAAAAACATTTGATAAGGATAGCTTAGTAAATTATACTACCTTATATTTATTGATTTTTTGTATGGGCGTGATAGTTAAAATGGGACGAAGGGGAGTATTTGTTTTAAAAAATCATTAAATATATAAAATATTTTTTAAAATCTAATAATTTAACAGGATTAAAAAATTTCATTAAATTTTTTAAAGAAGAATTAACCTAAATAGCCGTCCACCTAATTTCTTAAACTAAAAATAGCCGACAGATATATAATATATATAGAATTCATGTTGGACTTTAAGCCATTGGGCTTTAAAGTAGAAGAAGTGTGAATTGGAAATGGAGAGAAATAAAATGGAGGGAAAATGGAAATTTTGAAGAAGTGAACTTTTGTCTTGCACTTTGTCCTTCATTGGTGAGGGACAATCACTTTTGTGTGCTTATATATAGATTCACTTCTTAAAGCTCTTAAAAGGAGTTGAAGAGAATGAACCCTCGCGCCGTCGTTGTCGCTCGCTCGGCTTCGGCTTCGGTTTTGTCAAATGATCGATAAGATTATTTTTTGGACAAAATTTATTTAATTATTTAATAATTAATTAAATGCCAAATCACTGCTGAAACTACGCCAGAACCCTGCTGAAAGTTCAGAGGGCCTCGCTGGCCGCGGTTCTGCCGTGAACGCGGTAGAATCGCGGCAGTCAGATTCAGAGAGCCTCTCTGGCCGCGTATTTTCTGAAAAGGCACCTTTCCAGACACCTCTTCTGATATTTGCCTATAAATTCTGAGGCAAGGCTGCATCTTCTATATACGAAAAACACTCTAGAACTTCTTTCTTTCTGAATATATTGCATCCTAATTCGCAGTCTCTCTCTCTCTCAAATTCGTAAGTGTAATTTTGCTCCGTACTTTGAGTTCGTTGGTATCTTGCAGTTTGTATTGCCACTGTTGCAGGAAGGTTTATTCCGTTTTATCCTGGGAGGATTTAATCCATTACCTTGGCAACGTGTGAGGGAGTTAAAATTCCTTAAGGACGCACAAGAAAATTGTGGACTCGAAATATTTCTGATTCTTTACTATTTTATATATTTCTTTATTCTTCTAACAGTTTCCTGATTTTTGTTTCAACTCAGTATCGTTCACAGTTATAATACTTCTTTTGTTCCTATTTATGTGATATTCTCTCATTTGTATAATTCAGTCCCCAAAAAATATTATATTATTTGGTGTTGAGTGATGATATTCTTTCATTGATTTGACACTAGAAAATCCAGTTGGTACACGTTACCTCTTACTCTGTGGCACAGAGAAAAGCACTACTACATAAATCCGTCCATGGCACTACCCTACTAATCTCCCACGTAAGATTATTCCACCATATTATTAAAATCTCTAATTAATACTTAGCATACTTTGGGAACAGGAAACAACAGAATCATAACTTGATTCTCTGATCTCATCTGCTAACTCTCTTAAAATTAATATTCCCAATTATTGCCACTTGGATTGGTTATGCAACTGATCGTGTCCACTAATTACTCTTTTCATTTATTTTTTTGGCCCTTCATAATTCTAGTTGAGTCAGTTTAGTACTCCACATTAGTTGAGAGCAAATTGACTATTGTTTCTTTATATTACAGTCTTTGATCAATTCATGAACTATATTTAAAGGTTAAATTAGTTGTAATGTTAATTTTCATTTCTCATATCAAACAAAGACGAACTTATTCTATTCTTGGCCCAACGTTTGTTTCTCATTTAATATTGTCCATGCACTGGACCTCAGTATTTGAAAATTGACTGTTGTTTCCTTGTATTCTCTCGTATATTTTTCATATTATGAGTTAAATTTTTATGATTTTGAATTAGAATCAAGACTACCTCTTATATGTTCGGGAGTGGATGCAAGTATTGAATATATATGCCATAAGAAATATCAAACACACGGTGCTGGACTCGTCTTTTATAGAGGAGTTTTTAAAAATTGTTTAATGACTATCAACTTCCTATAGTTGTAACTACTATTTAGTAGTTACATGACTATTTGATGTATTCGTGCTATGGTAGCGGAATTCGCCTAAAAATAAGGGAATTCAGTTGTTTAATAATGGAAAAAGGATTAATTAGCGTGTATCACTCCTAATTTAACTCAACAAAATCAATTCTACAAAATTTTATTGCTATTGTGTTGTATTCCATATATTCATGCTATTGTATTTAAAAAAGGTTATCCGCCTAAAAATTAAGGATTACCGATGTTTAATTCTGTATTTCTTGTATTCGCGCTACTGTATTTATAAATAGGTAATCCGCTTAAAAATAGTAATTACGGGTGTTTAATAACGGAAAACACAATATTGAATTGTATTAAATTTTACTATATTGAATTCAGTTATATTCAAATAACAAAAATCAAGAAATATGGTGAGAGAATTACAAGAAAATACACATGACTTCACACCATAATAAAAAATGACCCATGTTTTTAAGTTTTACCCGACCTAGCCCATATTGCATATATTTTGAAAGCACTAGCAAATTTAAAATTTGTGTTCTTACAATCATTGCCTCTAAAAGCTATGGAGTTAAATCTGGGTTCTCACAATCATTGCTTTCACTCTCTCTTCTTCTCACATCTTTTACATATGTTTCAACGGCCCGTTTATTTTCTGCTTCTCTCCCTATGTCACCAGGTTGCAATGTAAAAAAATTAAAGAGTAGAAGTCCACCATTGAAAGTCATTCAAAGCTTTGCTTTCGAAAATAGGATTTTTTGAGTTTGTTAGTTTTTTTTTTTGGAATGGGTGTTGTTCCATTTGATTGAAAATATCAAAAAGAGTTCAATATTTAAATTTGAAGTAGATTTGAGTTAAATTTCAGAAAAGACGCAAGGAAGAAGACGAAGTCAGTTTTTTGTATAATTATGTATAATCTTGTATAATAGTGTATAAACACATCTTATACACTTTTATACACCTTTATACAAGCGTTTATAGACGAACTTCTTCCACGATTTTCAGTTGTAATTATTGTTCAAAACCAGTCCAAACCTCTATTAAATGACTTCAAATTTTATATACAACCTCCTTATACTATTTCTAACAAGTCTAAATAACACCAACTCCAAATTTCTTACAAAATCAAATTCAAAATTTAAACCCACATATTTAAGCTTGTTAAAAATCTAATTTTTACCACCCAAATGGATTTAGTTTGTTGAACTAATATTTGAGTCACAATTACTTATTCGAAAATAATTTAAAAGCTTGAGCAATCTTTTTAAAAAATTAAATAGTAATTTCGAGAACCTATTGGAGTTGAATATTGAGTATTAACCAATTATTTTTGGGCTAGTTAATTGTAAATTAAAATATGGGCTATAAAATTGAAAAATATGGAACCTTGTTGTTCTAATGTAAAATTTTCCCAAATATGGTGTATATCGTTTTATTCAATTTGATTATATACATTGTATTCAATTCACAGATATTCATTATTTACTATTATATATTGTATTCAATTCACCACATTCAATTTGACTGTATTTAACAATAATAAAAAATACAAAAACAGTGATAATCAGTTATATTCAAAAAATATAGACCTTCGAAATACATAAATACAGGCGAAAAATAATATATTTATACAAAAACACAATGTATTTGAGTGTATTTGTACATAATACGATATATTTGTATCTTTATATGTGACTCAATAGCAAAGAAGATTAGAAAGTTCGTCAAAAATGACATTTTTTGGCCAAGCAAAATATTGTATACATTGTATGAAAACTAAAAATGGAGACGAACGAAAACTCGGCCCTCAAATCTTCTCAAGCGTGGATATCTTATATGCTGACTATGAACCTTCAGATGTGGATATCCTATTTGCTGAGGGTGTTACTTTTTCCAATGGACTTTCATGTGTGAATTTCTCATTCTCAGATTCAGGATATTATGATAATCTTGACACCTAATTCTGTGCTCAGGTTTGAAAAGTAAAAATTAACATTTGGTTAACTGACTTGCTACTCTCTCACTAATGTGGATTCGCATGGCTGGTGCATCAATCTCGGCTCCATGATAAGTAATTGATATGAGAAGATTGAGAATCTTGCTGACAGAGAGGGGAAGAGGGTGAGAGAGATAAAGAACATAATTGGCCTAATTCACTCCTTAATGATAGGGTATAAAATAAATATTTATTTTGCTATAAAATAGAAAAGGTAGCGGTGAGTAATAATATTTTGAAATTTTTTTGGTTTATAATAAATAGGGTGTAATAGTTTGTTATAAGAGGTAAACTTCCTTTTATATAATTAAATACTCACTTTGATCCACTTTAATTGATCTTTGGCTCTTTTCACACATATTACGGATTTCATCGTTTAACATTAATTAACAATAAAATTAACTATATTAACCTTAATGTGTTCATTGAAAATATAATAAATACTCCTGCACTCTTTACTCCAAGGACAACTTTCGAAAAAAGTTAACTCCTTTTTGATATCTGAAAAAATCAAATATTGTGGAACGTGGACCATAAAAAAGTCAAAAAATTAATTAAAATGGACCGGAGGGAGTGTGTACTTAAGAAAATTAAATATTTACATTAAGTTTGACATCTATTTTCGCATAAGAACAGTTTAATAAAACAGTTAAAATCACTAATTAACCTAAAATCTTGAAAGTGTTGCTGATGGTGGTTAGAGCACAACTCCAAAGAAAGTAGTGGAACTCCTTAATCTTGTCGAATACCGTTTTATTTAACCTTAATATTGTCGAACCATGTGAGTTATCACATGAGCAGCTCACATAAATAGGGAGAGGCATAATTACTTTTATTTGAGCAAATAAATATTAAACCAATAAATAATAAGTTAAAGGGTGAATCTTAATTGAACTTAATAAATTCTAGACCAAATAAAATAAAGCTTTTGTATAATGAGTAGAGCTCAGGAGCATTAAACATCGAACTTAACACGTTATGTTTGACAATAAATATGATAGCATAAATGTATAATAACTATAAGTAATGGCGAGGAATATAATGGGAAAGGAACTATCACCCAATGATTATATGATTGAGATATTTCTTTTCTCTGACGGCAACGTGGAAAAACGAGAAGTCAAAATATATATGAGATCTTGAGATTTATGGATCAAGATTGAACAACGTGTGCTTGGATAAATAAATGAACAAGACAACTATTTCGTATATTCTTCTTTCGCCTTTTACAATGTGTTTCAGTTCAGAAAGGCAGATCTCATTTTTGTTCCCTATCTCTTCCTATTTATAAGGGACATTCCTCAAAAATCCTAAAAGTACAGCATAAAGAATATTCAAAGGAATATTCTTGGGTATCAACTTTTGTGAACCTAAGCTACCGTTACTATCCTATCTCAACTGCCTGCCTTGGGTATCAGCTTTTGTGAGAACGACTTTCAGCTGTTATATTGTGGTCGACCCCGTCCTTTGTCCTGCTTATCTGTTACCGTGCTCGCCAAATTTGGACCTATACAACTTTCGACAATCCCAATATAAATTTTCTTTCTCATATATTAAGGAGAAGATAGTACCAAGTGCTCAAAATTCTGTCTCATTTCCTCCCTTTTCTTTGATCTGCATAATTTTGTGGAGCATGGGACAAACATACTTTTTTTTTTTTGCTAATTGGGACAACATACTTGCAAGTTGGAAACACCACTAAAACAAAAAAGAAAAAGTATATATATGAAAATATACCCCACCACTTCTTTTTTTAATTTCCTATCCGCGCTACTTTTTGAATAATTTTGATTCACCTTTAGAAGTCCTATTCTTAAAGTATATAGTGTTCAATACCAAAGATTAACTATATTTTCAGAGTTCCAATTCGAAACTACAAATAAAAAATTGAGGGATACCTACCATATTCAACAATCTCTGTTGTATACCCTGTTTTGCCGAGCTACAAAAATTAGTTTATTTTAAGAAGTACTTTTTTTAAGCAGTTTGTGTTTGATTAATTTATTTGAAAGCACTTTTGAGCAGCAATATAGTGTTTGGTCAAGCTTTTAAAAACTGCTTCTAAGTGTATTTTTCTCAAAAGTGATTCCGGAGAGAAGCTATTTTTTTTTTGCTTCTCCAAAAGTGCTTCCGCTTCTTTTTTTTATTCCAAAAGCTTGGCCAAACATTTTAACTTTGAAAAAAAAGAGTTTAAATTCGAAACTACAAATAAAAAATTGAGGGATACCTACCATCTACAACAATCTCTTTGTCATCCCATCACTTTTCAAAAGTTAAATAAATAAACGGAAAAATAAGAGAGAAACTCTACCAAATATGTAGGCGTCGATATTAGATTTTTTCTCTTTTATTTATTTGGCCAACCACCTACTTTTAGTTTTGTTTCTTGATTTCCCGTCTCTTCAATTTCCATTTTTAAACAAACTGTCATTAATAACTTTTCAAGTTCGTTAAAGCCAACCCTTCAAGCGATTTTTTCCCCTTTTTCTTCATGGAGAAAATAATTGTTTGTCCAAAAACGTGCTGGAATATTTCAAAGTGTTAGGTCTTTGTGAGTATTGACAAACCGAGGCGGATCCAAAATTTATAGTGTATGGGTTCAACTTTAAGATTTTTAATATTGAATCTATTATACTTTTAAAGTTATGAGTTCGGATCTACTATTTGTTTCAACTTTAGTAAATTTTTACACATAAATTTATACTCCGCATAAAAAACTATGGGTTCAATTGAACCCGGCTCTTTTACCTTGCATCCGCCCCTGTTGACAAAATCAACTTAATATACACAACCAGGGATTATTTTCGATGTTTGAAAATTTAAAAAATCTTGATAGAAAGTACTACCATATTGGTAGGACCTTATATAATGTGAATCTAAATTAGTTAATTCCCCAACAAAAATACTAGATATTGGGTCGAAAACTATAAAAACTTAAGAGCCCGTTTGGCTATGAAATTTTTTCACTTTTTTTTGAATATTTTTCACCCTTTTTCGAAAATAATGTTTAGCCATACAATTTTCAATTTTCACTTGATGAATTTTGAAATTTTTCGAAAATTTGAAAAACTCATGTTTTTCAAAATTTCCACTCAGATCACTCGCAAAAATTCAAAAACAACACAAAATTATATTCATGCCCAAATACAACTCTAATTTTTAAATACTATTTTACTTAAAAAAATTCATTTTTTCCCGCGATTTTATAATTCTTATGTCCCAACGCCCACTTAAATATACATACATGTGGTTATTTTGGTTTGAGTCTTCATTGCCCTCTTTGTCACCAACTCTTCAATCTTCAATGCTAGCACTTTTTATTTATTTTTTATATATTTATTCCAAAAAGAAAAAAAAATAGGGGGGGGGGGGGAGAGGGGGACGATAAGTGCTCAAGTGCAAGCTAAAGCTACTTTAGAGGTAGGGGACACTTGATAGCCCCCTTTTCCTTCTAGTAGTATTATTTAAAGTTGTCAATTTTCTCTCTTGAAGTTTCCGATCCTAAAATTTGTGGTCCACAATTACAGAAGCAACCAAAATTTACCCAAATTTTATGTCATTTCACATTCACATATTTCAACATCTGAGTTATTAGTCCATAACATACACTAAAATGACAACGTTACTTTATTTGTTGTACTCACGTCACGTAATGTCAAAAAATTATCAGTCGAGCCGTCGATTAGTTTAAGTAAAGTTGGGTAAAATGTGTGAATTGAATATAACTTTATCGCTTAATTTGGGTTTAATTCATCTTAAAGCTATAATAATATGATTTTTCTAAGATTAATCAAAATCTCACACTTCTATTTAGACAATTAGACGTCTGATATACAAGTTTCTACCAAGCTAAAATTATATTATAGTATTGCCTATATGAGTTTTTCGCTTTTACTGTCTTTTGTCCTTAGCATTGATTTGGAAAAATTATAAGTCTTTTAATATAACATTCCTCAATATGATTTTACGCCTAGCTAGCAGATAATTTACCCATAGATAGAAGAAGCTACTAATCCTTATATTTAAAAGAACAATGTTTTACTTAGGGGTGTTCATGATTCGGTTTGGATCGATTTTTCCTTAAAAAGAAATCAAATTAAGTAAGTCGATTTTTCAAATATTAGAACCAAATCACACCAATTAAGTCGGTTTTTTATCATTCGGTTTATGTCGGTTTTTTGTTTTTTCGGTTATTTATCGGGTTTTTTCTTAAATATGAGACATACACCACCAAACACATATTCCGTCGACTACATTTTCAACATAACACTATCAAATCAATTGCCTTTTGAGAAATCTATCATTTACCAAGATATATTGATGATAATTGAATGAATAATTTAAGGACTCAATTAAAAATAGATTAGTTTTAACATAAAATGAATTCTTATACTTAGCAAAAGAAAACTACCAATCAAACTACAATATAAAGGCAATTAAAAGTGCAAATGATTAACATATACAATAATATATAATAATAATAATAATAATAATAATAATAATAATAATAATAATAATAATAATAATAAATTTGGGTGTATTCAAAATTTGAGGCTCGGTTTTTTCGATTATTTTTTGATTAAAACCAAAACCAAACCAAATTTGATCGGTTTTTAAAATTCAAAATAAAAAATAAATCAAACCAAAAAGTATCGATTTTTTGATCGATATAGTTTGATTTTCGGTTTGGTTCGATTTTTCGGGTTGGTATGAACGCCCCTAAGACTTTTACTTCATTCAATTTTTTCCCCATAAAGAAGTGTAGTGTCATGAACATTGAGATTCTTTTGGTACTATTTCATTTTAGAAAAGAAAAAGAAAAAAAAACTAAGGTGGTTGGAAGTTTGAATATATTGTATTTTGTACATATTGGCCCGACAAAAACCGATCACTTCTGTTATCTCTTTGCTTTGTCCCTCCCCATTGTCTATTTTTTCTGTACATTGTTCTTTCCTATGGGTCTCTCTTTGTTTTTACTTTTACTTTTTCTCAAGTTTAGCACATTCTTTCTTGTAACTGTTACCATTCGAGCCAACTCTCTGTCTCTGTTGGTTACTGAATCACTGGTCCATTTATCAAATGTTTTTTTTTTCATGCATCCTTGATTCAAAATTACTAACTGCACTAATTAAATTCGTACATTGTATGCCCACTAAAAACTCTCTATATTATTACAAATATAGTCGGCCAGATTTATTGTTTACTTTTTCTAGTTAGTGTTCATAAATTATATATAGTCATACACATATTATATATCTATCGACTATTTTTAGTTTAAAAAATTAAATTGACCGTCATTTCGATTAATTTTTTTAATTACTACAGTTTGAATTTGAAATTTAAGTAAAAAGATTCTGATTTGCTAATTTTAGTATGAGGACTGGAACTCGAAATATTTAATTAAAACAGAGAGAGTTAGATTTTACTACTTCCTCTGGTTCATAATAAGTGACCAATTTACTTTGGGCACACTCATTAAGGAAATTTTAAATTCTAGACGAAAATAGTTAGTGCGATTAAACTACCTTTCATTAAATGTTGCATCATGTTATAATAACACTCATCTTCTCAAATATGAGGAGTAAATGATTTTTAGGATATATACATACAGGTAATTTTAGAAAAATAAATTAAATTTTTTCTTGATTATATAAATAAATACTTATTTTGGACCAAAATAAAAAAATAAATTGATAAGTTATTATGGACCGAAAGGAGTATTTCATTAACCGAAATCTTTAATTAAGAGGACTTAACATTTACTATTCCATTAAAACGCTTGTGGTGCAAATAAACCGTTGCTTTCAATGGGGACTGCGATATGTCAGAATATCAGCTAAGTTGGTGGCCTGCAGTCAATACATTCATTCACTGACAAAAACTCACTCCCCTTACCCCCACCCCCACCCCCACCCCCCACCCCAAAACTCAGTTGCCTCTGTAGCTTACGTGTTACTGGTGAATTTCATACCCACCCCACCCACTCAAAATATTCCACTACTCCATTACCAGAACCTCCAGCCAAGAAACAAAACCTCACACATTTCTTGTTTTAGTGCATCTGCACGTATATATTTGGGTTCTTGTCATATAAAGTTGAAAATTTTCTATTCCATAATTTTGTTTTAGGTATGTGATAATGCCCTTTCTTACAGGGATTAGTGTCATTATTTAAGGTGAACCAAAAGGTGTGCTCCTATATTTTTGTCATCATTTTTCTATTTAACAAAAAACAGCTTAGCTCCAATTTCCACCAACCTTTTTTTTTCATCTTTGTTTTTTCCTCATGGTGTTTTGTGTCTGTCCCTTAAATGTTCTTTCCTGTGGGTCGCTCAATTTCTCAGTCCACTCATAAGGCCAAAGCTTTATAATTCTTGGATTTTTGTTGCAATATCTTCAACTAAAGGCAGTGCTGCTCAACCACTAGCCATTTCAAGATTTTGCCAAGTATGAGCTTTTTTTCAAGTTCTTGATTAGTCTAGTAATGGATATTGAAAGTTGGGGTCGTGAAAATCCAATAAAGGTTAGATTTTTGGCAATATTATGTTACCCATGTTTGAAAAAATTGAGCTTTTGAGTCATTTTTGATATTCCAATTTTGTTGCAGAAAGAATCTTGGAGGACAGTTTTAGCCTTAGCTTATCAGAGTTTAGGTGTGGTGTATGGAGATTTGAGTACTTCACCTTTATATGTATACAAGAGCACATTTGCAGAGGATATTCATCATTCAGAGTCTAATGAGGAGATATTTGGAGTTTTATCATTTGTGTTTTGGACATTAACTCTTATTCCATTGCTTAAATATGTGTTCATAGTATTACGAGCTGATGATAATGGTGAAGGTGGGACTTTTGCTTTGTATTCCTTATTGTGCCGTCATGCCCGTGTTAGTACTTTGCCTAATGGTCAATTGGCTGATGAGGATTTATATGAGTACAAGAATGATAGAAAATTGTCAGCTGATAGGATTGGAATGAGCTTGAAATCAACTCTTGAGAAACACAGATTTTTGAAGAAAATTTTGCTCATTTTAGCTTTGATTGGGACTTGTATGGTTATTGGTGATGGAGTCCTTACCCCTGCAATCTCAGGTATTTTCTACGCGGAGCATATATGTAAAAATTACTGAAGTTTCAATATATATCAAGTTCTGAATCCGTGTTATAAAGGTTGAACTCATTGAATTTAGTTTCTGAATCCGCCTTTGTGTATGATCCGTGTTAGACTTGGTTTATCTGCCAGATTGGAGATGTTGTGATGCTGATAAATTAATCCTTTCCTATTTTATTTAATTTATGGTGCATTGAATCTGCAGTATTCTCTGCTGTCTCTGGACTTGAACTTTCAATGGCAAAGCATCATCACCAATGTGAGTCCAAATTTTTTTGGCAGATTTATTGTTCCCTTATGGCCCCTTGCCCGTACCCCTTTGTTGAATAAGATGAGGAATCAAAAGTTATATCTATTTTATTTTACAGCTTTATTCCATTATGTTAATAGATTTTCATCCTTGTTATGCCAAAGAATAATAATAGATGATATTCTGATACCCTAGCCGGCTGATCAATGAAAAGAACCAGTGAGTGTTTATGGCCGAGGCGAGAAGATACAACAACAACATACCGTATAATCCTACGGGTGGGAAATGGGGAAGATAATAATTTGAAATAGTTTCATAATGAACTGTTGGGGTAGATAGAGATCAGTTCCTTATGGCTGATCTCAAGTGATTATCTTTAGTTTTTCTTGATTTCTCTAACTTATTATATTTTGATTTATGCCTACTTTATTCAGATGTGTTTGGGCTAGATGTAACAAGACTTGAGTATTTAATATAATAAGTTGGTTCACTTTTCTGGAAACTTTTTCTAATGGTCGTGCAATTTGTGACATGGAGAGGTTACCAATATTTAATGAAGATGCATTATTGTGGGTCCCTTAATACTAAATTAAGACAAAATGTATATGGTAATCAAAGTCATATCAACATCAATAAAGAAATAAAGTTAGGTGCTTTCTCCATAGACCACATTGATGTTATCCTAATTTTTAAAGTGAGGTTTCAACTTTAGAAACATAGTTTTTTTATTTCGTAAAGCAGAGGTGGTGGATAATGTTTTAACTTACTGGAAATTATGAATAAAATGGTTATTCTGTTGAAATAGAAAGGAAGAAAATATGGCACTAGTATGAATGTCTCTTGGAGCTCCTTAAAGACAAGTGCCCTCTCTGTTTGTTCTTGTATCACGAAGCATATCTGAGATATAATATATAATGTGAGAAAATAAGAAAATATATTGGGAGAATGCATTAGACAAGTTTTCTTACACCTGTGAGCTTTTAGAGATAGTTTATCCAATATATACATTATACTTTCGTCTGACTTCTGGTTTGGATAATTTATCCAATCTACCATTCTGACATTCTAACACAGGAAAAGATTTTTTTTGATGACCGAGAAAATTCTCTCTGGTCCAACCTATAGGACCAACCATAGCCTTCGAAACTCGGGGATAATGTGCCCGCCCCTATACCTTTCTCCATTTAAATACCAGGCTAAGTTCACATGCACAAGGCTTGAATCAAGTCCATCAACCTTTATTGATACAATTAACCATTGTGGATTATGATAATGAATGTCCTCTAGAAAATATTTACCTAAATGATTGAGTATATCCCTTTGACAGCATAATGTTAACCAATCTATGGAATTGTTTGGAAAATAAGCTAAGAAATCTTAATATTCATATAAATATTGCCTATGGCTCGTAAGTTGAAAAGTTTACTCGAAGATGGACTCATACCCATAACTTATGGATTTCTGTATTGGAAGTAGTCTGAGAATGTGGTTCAAACCAGACATATAATTTCCAGAATAGTTCCATTCAATTGTATGGATGAAATTCCAACTTTCTGTCATACTACATCCTTCTGAGGTTACTTATATTCCTCTATGATAGTTAAATGATTTACAGAAAATCAATAGTCCATGAGCGAACCAAAGGTGAAAAGTCTGCCTGTTTCCTTGCCTTTAATAATTTACTTGCGAAGTGAAACAGCAGGTAGTTCTCTGTAATATCTGATACAATTGTGATGTTTTCTTAACTTGTTCGGAGTTTACATGATTTTTCTGGTTAACTTTTGAAATTATGCAAGTCAGAAGCTAACTTATTTTGTTTCTATAATTGCTGAATTCTAGTTTTGCCTGTTAAGATGATGTCATTAGTTAGTATTGTCCTCATATCATATTAACACGAGATCCTTATTTTTTTGTTGAAACAAGAAACAACAACTGTGGAACTAATGAATAATGTGCTGAATTATTTCTTTACCCTGCAGATGTAGAAGTTCCAGTTGCTTGTGTGATACTTGTGTTCTTATTTTTTCTCCAGCACTATGGGACACATCGAATAGGATTTCTATTTGCACCTATTGTGATTACATGGCTTTTTTGCATTAGTGCAATTGGGCTGTACAACATCTTCCACTGGAACCCTCATGTTTATCAAGCATTATCTCCATACTACATGTACAAATTCTTAAAGAAGACCCAAAGAGGAGGATGGATGTCCCTGGGTGGGATTTTATTATGTATAACAGGTACGGCATTCCTTTATGTGAAATTTGTTCTCTTGATATTTTTGGTGGGAATTTGACATTTCTTGGCATATGACCTATTCTTTTAACAGTGGATGGGCCTTCTTTCTTCCTAGTTAATTTTATACTCTCTTTGCTTGTCCAACTTTCAGGTTCAGAAGCTATGTTTGCTGATCTTGGACACTTTTCCCAGCTGTCTATTCAGGTAAATAACTCAAGTAATTTTGTTATGCAACTCTTGAAGCTTATTATTGTAAGACTAACTTTTCAGATAGAGACTGTTCAATCAAGCATGTAACTGGTATTTACTAGGTTAAATGAACACAATGAATTAGCATTCAGCTGTGACTTAAAGTTACTACTCTTAATTATTTGACCCATCTTTCATATTACTCCTTCTGTCCTCGTATGTTTGGCACTCTTTCCCTTTTGCCCATTCCAGAAATATTGGCACTGAATGGTTTTGTATCAGTTTCTTGAACTTGTGTTAAATACTGCAATGAGGAGCATTGATAGACAAACTGGTGCACAACATTTAATTTATTGCAAGGTGACTGAGGAATTAGCAAAACTTGAATAGATGTATGCTAGGTAGTCATACCTGCAAATCTCTGCTCTCCTAATCTAAGTCGGATAACATCTAGATGCTTTTGATCACTTCAAATTTTCCAAAATTTCCTTGGACTGACTCACTCATGTTCTCAAGTCTTTCCAGCTTTACTTTCTCGAAAAAGATTGGTCAAATCTAGTCATCTTAGCTTAGTAAGCTGCCTCGGCATGCTTGAGAGCAGTATCCTGAGATGAACTATGCTTCATATGAGAGCTGTCAAATGTGTACCACACATTTTGTAAGATACTGAGCTAATGTGTGTTGGAGTGTTTATTGTCAAACTGAGATTATCTGCAGATGTTTTGTTCAATGTGAATAAAGTTCCTTGTAGAGGTACGGAGTTAAAATGCTTTACGTTGGCAACTGCAAATTCAACCAAGTCCCAATAAGAGCTGCTTCTCTGCAGATAGCTTTTACGTTTGTTGTTTACCCATCATTAATTCTTGCTTATATGGGACAAGCTGCGTATCTTTCCAAGCATCATGTTATCCAAGGTGATTACCACATCGGGTTCTATGTATCAGTACCTGGTAAGTACTTTGCTCCTCTCTTCGCTACATTCTCTCTTTTTTTCTTTCCTTTTTCTCTTCGTGCATTTGAATGCAGCATGTATATCTAGTTTAAACATTTCAACTAATTTATATGTTCATCATTGTCCCAGAAAAACTGCGGTATCCTGTTCTGGCTATTGCTATACTTGCTGCAGTGGTTGGAAGCCAGGCCATCATCACTGGGACGTTTTCTATAATCAAGCAATGTTCTGCTTTGGGTTGCTTCCCAAGGGTCAAAATAGTACATACATCGTCCAAAATCCATGGCCAGATTTACATTCCAGAGATAAACTGGACGTTGATGTTGCTATGCTTGGCAGTTACTATTGGCTTCCGTGACACGAAACACATAAGCAACGCATCAGGTATCATTAACAGCCAAATAATATGCATTGTCCATGAAGTCACTAAAGGATTCTGAGTCTGTTATATAAAAGCCTGATTAAGTTTCACGTTTTATTACATATTCCTCCTTTTCTTTTCTGATTGGAACATAACTCTCTTTTAACACATCAGTGGGTAGAATAGAAAATTCATTTTTCCTGATATTTTCTGATCTCAAATTGATCTTGGTAGTTTATTATAATAATATAACCTCTTGATTAGTTATACTTTACTATTAATAGGGAAAAATGCAAGGATAAGTTGCAAGCCACATAATGTAAAAAGACGATCTTCCAAATGTGCACGTGTTATTTCTGATACTGAGAGGAAGTTAATTAACTCTCAACCTCATAGAAAATGTTATAGACAGACTACAATTGAACTTTAGGTGTACCAAAATAAATATTCACCAGATAATCGCAACTTGCAGTTATCATTTTGTGCATCAGGCAATTGAACAGTTTTAAATGTAAACTGAATTTATTGAAATTCCCTCGATCTTAGCCAAAAGGCTGAGAAAGTGTAGGACTAAATTTTGTTTGAAATCACTACGCGTATTTGTTACAGTGCAACCTTTTTCTCTTGCAGGTCTGGCAGTTATAACTGTTATGCTGGTCACTACGTGCTTTATGTCTCTAGTCATTGTCCTCTGCTGGCACAAAAACGTGTTACTTGCCATTTGCTTTATATTCTTCTTTGGTTCCATTGAAGCCCTCTACTTTTCAGCTTCCCTAATCAAGTTCCTCGAAGGGGCCTGGGTACCGATTGTTCTCTCTTTGATATTTCTAGTCGTCATGTACAGTTGGCATTATGGCACCCTGAAAAAGTACGAGTTTGATGTTGAAAACAAAATTCCCATCAACTGGCTGCTCACCTTGAGTCCCAACCTGGGTATTACACGGGTCCGTGGCATTGGCCTCATCCACACCGAGCTTGTTTCAGGAATTCCAGCAATTTTCTCACATTTCGTCACCAACCTACCTGCTTTCCACCAGGTTCTTGTTTTCCTTTGTGTCAAGTCCGTACCAGTACCTCACGTGAGACCTGAAGAAAGGTTCTTGGTGGGAAGAATTGGACCAAAAGAGTACCGCGTCTACAGATGTATAGCACGATATGGTTATCGAGATATTCACATGGACGACGTAGAGTTTGAAAAAGATCTAGTTTGTAGCATAGCTGAATTCATCCGCTCAGAGGGACCAGCACAGAGTTTTGAAGCTGCTGAAGGTATAGACGACAACGAGAAACTGACAGTTATTGGAACAACTTCAACACATGTTGATGGAGTAACAATGTGCGAGGACATAGACACTAAAGATACAGAAATGATTGAGATCAGTTCCCCAGAAGTACCAAGAAAGAGAGTGAGATTTCTGGTGCCAGAGAGTCCACAAATGGATTTAAGCGTTCGTGCAGAGTTGCAAGAACTGATGGAAGCGCGGGAAGCAGGCATGGCGTTTATCCTTGGACATTGTTATGTAAGAGCAAAGAGAGGTTCAAGTTTGATAAAAAAACTGGTGGTTGACATAGGATATGACTTTTTGAGAAGGAATTGTCGCGGGCCAACATATGCATTGAGCTTCCCTCGTGCTTCAACTTTGGAGGTTGGAATGATTTACCATGTATAATTTGTTCTTTCCTTTTCTATTTAAAGGATAGAACTGTAGCATATGCTTTTTTTTCTTCATTCTTACTTTTGTATTTCAAATGTGAAAACTGTAAATGTTGTGCTGGTACATGAATTTTGCTTTGTACAATGCAATACCACGAAAAAGTATACTGAATACTGAGCTTAGAGCTGCATGTATTGAATAAAGAGCTGAAAATATGAGGTTAACAATTTGTCTACTGTCTTGCTTATACAACTACATTTATCAGGTACACATATACTCTGTGAAAGATGATTACTTTTCGCGTTGTGTATTAAAACATGTATACGCTAGTTTAGGAGACTTACGGATGTAGTAAAACATGTATACGCTAGTTTCAGCTTGTTTGGATAGTTGTTATGTATCGTTTTATAATGTATCGTCGTATAGTACAACTTGTTTGGATGGTTGTATTGTTATTTTAAATACAATGCTTGTTTGATTTGTTACTTAAATTTTGTTGTATCATATTGTTAAATCCGTCGCTACGTAACGATAAAAAGTACCACTTTATGGAATGAGATTTGGTGTGATCGCGTCGTTATCTAATTTTTTTCTCTCATCTTGCCCTTACTTATTATTAAATAAATCTATTTTATCACCTTACTTTTTATTTTATTTTATAATATTACAAGTTTATTTTTCATATATTATTGGTGCATGACATCATGGAACAACAACAAACAAGACAATCTATCCAAACATTGTATACATCAAAACGATACAGTATAAATAGTACAAGACTTACAGGTTTTTTCTTTACACAAGCGTATTTACAACAACAACAACTTGTATCCAGGGGTGGCCCGACGAATTTTGTGGCCTAAAGCCAAAATTTATGAGGGACCTTAACTTTTTAATTTTTTTTAAATTGATTTGAAGTCTATTTTTTTTTTAGTATTTTTTAGATACATAGTTATTTAATTTTCTTAGTATTTCTCAATTGACAATATAAGGAATCCACTTAACCTTTCTTGTGATATTGTTGTTCTTATATAAGATTTTATCAATTTTAAGTTTGAAAACTTTTTCCCGCTGAAGCAACGGTAACTTGAGTTATGAGCATTATTCCATAAGCAATTTAGGCATTTGGAAAAGAATTAAATCTTTTTATTTGATTAAGTGTATCAATTAAACTGTTATCTTCTAATTGTACTATTTTTCTTAATATTTTTAATTCAGAAAATAAATCTAAACCATCAATATCGAATTGACTATTATGCTTTAAGGAACATTCAAGATTAAGGCAATAGTTTTTCAAATTTCCAACATCTAGTGATCTTAATTTTTATTGTCAAATAGAAAACTAAAAATATTTTCATATGCTTCGAATTGTTCAAATCTATTGTGACGTGAAAAAATAACCTTGTCTATTATGTATAAAAGTAATTAACTCTAAAGGACTCTTCGAAAGATTTTGGGATTTCATTATTAATATTTGCATCAAATTGTTACTTCCTATATAGCACACGTTTCTTACAAAATTCAGGTTCGATATCCATTTTAAGTGCAATTTCCTTAGTAGAAATTATAGCAGTTGCAAATCCTTCTTCTCTATATTTGTTAGAAAGAAATAAATTTTTTTTACTTTACAGAACTCTTTTTTAAACTTATACATAGTCTATTCAGGGGCGGATCCAGAGAAAAGGATACGGGTTCCCGTGAACCCAGTAACTTTTGCATAAACTCTGTATTTGTATTAAAAAATTTATTAAAAATATAAGAATATTTAACTTGGAACCCAGTTCGTTGATCCAATTATCATTTAGATTAACTTGAGATTGTTGTAGGAACCCATAAGCTTAAAATCCGCTACTGACACTTGAAAAAGCAGCTTTCAAGGTCTCGTCGCTTCGGTGAATCACTGTTCTGAATCCGTCTCTGAGTCTATTAGGTGCGATAAAAAATGGGGCCCCACAAATATGGGGCCTAAACCGGTTGCTTTACTTGCTTTATGGAGGCGCTGCGCGGATGAACTTCTTTGTTTCCATAACCTAATTATTCCTCTTGGATACAGATAACTACGTACCAACCCTAGCAACCCTCCCTTATGAACAAGTCAGTCTCCCAACATTTATAGTGGTGTTTATGTAGACTGCATTAAAACTTAGGGTTAGACCGTCTAATGAGCCAACTTATTAGCTAACACTCTTTCTTAGTGTACTAAGCCCAAAAGACTATTTTTTCCATCACGTTGATTATAAATTATATACACCACTTTAATCTATGATAGCATGTTAGTTATTATTTTTACCATGTTACTATTAATGTTAAGGATTTATATGTTACCATTTTTACCTTATGATTGTGTTGATATTTTTCCTATTGTTAGTTCATCAAACTTAAAGTCTTATGTAATTATGCTGTAACATGTAGAATTTTTGGATAAATGTGAATTTTTTAGTTGAGTAGAGAGGACGCATTGCATCTTGGAACATCAAACTCAACATTAAGAAATGACTAAAAGTTGAGTCGACATGCCAAGCTTGCTTATTCTTTCTTGACAAAACGTGATGATTAGGAAAAAGGACAAGTATACCATATTTTTTTAGTCTCAAATTACCTAACCCCAATGGGATTACAACTTTTATACAATCTTCTCAAAGACAATTAGAGAAACAAACAAAAAGAGAAAAAGAAAAAGGAAGAAAAACGCGAGAAACGAAAAGAGAAGAAAACAAACATTATTCTTGAGATTGATTTTGCAGTTTGGTTGTTACAATAAGATTAGTATAGTTAGTTAAAAATTGCACGTGCATAATTGCACCTTCTTATTAATCTTTCCCCGCTACTATTTACCAATTGAATTCTAACTTTTATACACAAAAGTTCTTAAAATCTACTCTTGAAAGATAATTATAAGTAATTATTTATATTAGGTAAAGTACTAATTTGAAAAATAAGATATATAATTAAAACGCTCTTAGGATTAGCCTAATAATCAAAGAAGTGAGTGGAGAATCATTAGATCTCTGATTCAATTTTCCGTGGAGATAAAAGCGCTATGTTATATTTTCTTATTTGTCTAAGTCATGATAGACAAAGTTATTCGCTACAATTTTTTTAGCAATACACATGTAGAATTAAAAAAATACCTTAGACAAGGTATTCACATAGACAAGTTAGTCAAGTGCGCAAGCCGTCCGAACACCAACTTCATTAAAAAAAAAAAACTTGTTAACATAATAATTCTTACACTTGTGTATATATATAACTAACTTGTTTGAGTAACAATTAAAATAAATATTATATTTAAAGTAATAATATAATACATAAACAACCATCCAAAAAGCGGTAAGTGAAATCTGAAAAATAAAATAAAAAACAAGTTAAAGAAACAGAACAACCGGCTTAGCAGACGCACGCATGAGTTGTGATTCATCGGTTCTCTGACATATGTTGCTGTTGTTTGTCTAGGGAAGATAACTTTCTAGACGAAAATGTCAGCATTAACCTTATCAATCTCGATTACAGTACCTGACTGCCCAAGGGTATTTCAGAGAATTCATCTCTTTGTCAGTCATGCGCCCACCTGCCACCCCATCTTAAATCTCAACTCAAAAATCTCACTCTGGTCCTGAAATCCACTCTATTTACTGTTTATTAAAGAAAAATTAACAAGGAAAAGTAGAAGCATTTGATTCCTATCTTTCTTTTAACCCAATTTTTGAATAGAGTTAACTTCAAGTTTTTAGCTTCCTTAATATAATACTCTCTGTTTCACTGTATATATGTCTGCTCTGTCCTTTCACTAAAGTAATAAGTTTTATATATTCTGATTACCATGTATAAAGTCTAAGGAGACATTGTTTGTGAGCTTTTTGTCTACCAGTATTTTTGCCTATAATTAAAATGTTCGTGTTATTTCAACTTAACTGACCATTTCAAGAACCATGAGAAGGAATTTTATCATCTTATCTCTCATAATCTTTCTTCTACTTCTTGAATTTTCATCTGCCTCAGCCTCAACCTCAGCCACTCCTGCTGCAAGTTAGTGCATGTTTCATTTGCTTAACTCAATGACCCCTTAATCTCAAATCTTTGTTTTGTTTAATAAAGTCTGAGTCTTTTTCATGTATATGCAGAGATTGTTGGTGGGGTTGTCACAAATGTTGCTTCTGTGCTATTTAAGTGGTTGTGGTCACTAAAATCGCCTGCAAAAACAGGTACATTCTTGGTATATTTCCCATGTTTTTTTTCCTTTCAATTGTTAGTGAATTGTGGAAGGGGATCCTTGGCGTAACGGGTAAAGTTGCTGCCATGTGACCAAAAGCCACAGATTCAAGCCTTGGAAACAGGCTCTTTGCAGGAATGTAAGGTAAGACTGCTGCGATAGACCGTTGTGGTCCGGCCTTCCACGGACTCCGCACATAGCGAGAGCTTAATGCACCGGGCTGCCCTGTTAGTTGTGCTTTTTGATTGTTGGTGGAAATGATGGGGTTTGTTTGATTAATCAGCTGTTTCCAGCCGTTCGATGGTCAAGTTTGAGAGTGGATATATTGTTGAAACTGTGTTTGATGGAAGCAAGCTTGGAATTGAACCTTACTCAGTAGAAGTTTCTTCAACTGGAGAGGTTCTCATTTTGGACTCTGAGAATAGTAATATTTACAGGGTTTCAACACCATTGTCTCGATGTAAGTTGCTATTTAGAGCGTTTCATTTGGTTCTGCACTTCTATAATTCTTCATTAAAGACCCCTTCTACTAGTTAGTCTAGTGAGTGTAACTCAAACAATAAAGGAACTTGTTTAACAAATGACACTTGTTCTACTTCCCTGTAAGGTTAAGTTGTTACAGAGAACATACTTTTCTATATATAATTATTTTTTCAAGTTCCAAGATGGAGCTAGGATTTAAAGTTATTGGGTTCGGTATTCTAGTTCTTTTAAGATACTGGGTTCTAAATTAAGAATTTGTATATATTCAATGGATTTCTTAAGACAAATAGAAGGTTTGGACCTAAATTACTAGGTTCGGCTGAACCCGTAACATATATGTTGGCTCCGCCCCTGTTTTTAACACACGCCGTTTAATTCTTTTTCATGGCCAAGCACGTGGATGACACTTGAACAAGACTTCTGCCTGCTCTGATATCATGTTGAAGTGTGTCACTATCTCATTTAAATGCTTAAGCTGTTAAAAATCACATACTTTTATTTGGTTAATTATGTTATCACTACTGATATATACAATACTATCACTCTCTTTATTTGTTCATTACGGTTGTATTGACATATTCAAGGACTTAATATTCCTCTCTATCTTGTCGTTTTCAAAATATTCTCTTATTCTAAATGATTCATTAACAAGCTCTCTGCGAATCTGAATTTTTATTACAATGTACTTTTATGTTTGGGTTTCATATTTGCTTTTATTTAAATGAAGACTATACTTTTGGAGTTTCGCAATATCTTTTATTAATTATAGCTAACTTGAATCTAGAAGCATTCCATCTTTTTTCTAAATTTGTTAGCTTCTGCTTTTCTTTAAGGACAAAGTTCCTTGAGTGAGTGCTAGGCTAACTTCTCTGCTTTATTCTTTTCTGGGACTGAGTGAGACGACCATTTTTATTGGGTCCTCCATCTTTTTCAATCCAAGATAAAAGGTTGTGAGTCTTGTGGGGAAAGAATTTAGGCATGCCTCTGTACTATTCATTACCTGCCTATTACTTTAGGCTTTAGCCTTTTCTTTCAGCAGGAACATAGACTGTTTGAGTTCAAGATGTTATGGAATAGTCATTTCCCTAAGACATTACAAACATTGAATCATCCTGGGTGGCCCTGTAATGAGAATTACAATATATCTTCAAATGCTTTTAGCACAAAAGTTGTCAAGTACATAGGCGGAGTCAGGATTACGGGTTATGAACTTATCATCGAACTCATAACTCGTTTTAGTTACTTGGTTCATAATTAAATATTATTACATATTTAATGAATTTTCCACTACAAATACAGGATTTAAGCAAAAGCTGTTAGGTTCGAACCCGTAGCTAATATTGTAGCTCTGCCCTGGTAAAGCATGGTACTACTTCTTAAAGCAGGCAGGGTCTTGATGGTCTCCACTGTTTGAACTCTTAGATTGTGTTTTGGTATGGTGGAAGTCATTTCCTCTAGGAAATTATTTTCCTGAAAAATCATTTCCTGTCATACCAAACACATATTTAAGTTGCCTTCATTTTCTCTTGTAATCAACTCCTTCACTTGCTTCCATAATTTCTCTTTTGATCCTTTTCTTTAATCCAATCAAAATGAGCTAACTTTTAATTTGTTGGGGCAAGAGTGGTATGTTTCATCACTGTCACTTGTAAAATTCTATTATGCTCTATAGTCCAGCTTTACTCGCTTTTCATTTCCTTCCTTTGGATAAACGGGATGTGTATTTTACATGCAGACATGCACTTCGAATGAGTGATGTAATGTTATATATACTTTAATCAAATTTGACTTGTTGATTGAGTGGACGTTTGAACTGTAGATAGCCGTCCAAAATTGGTTGCCGGATCTCCTGAAGGATACTCGGGGCATATAGATGGGAGGCTACGAGAAGCAAGGATGGACCATCCTAAAGGACTTACCATGGATGATCAAGGAAATATATATGTTGCAGATACCATAAATATGGCTATCAGAAAAATTAGTGATGCTGGTAAATTTTCGATGTCTGCCTCACCTTTGTCTTGATTGAGGCTTTCTACTCTGAAATCTAAATGTGACATGCATGTAATTTAGTAAAAATCACACAGTAATACTAGTTCGATAAGAGAAAACTAAAAAATTAAATCGAGTAATGTGCATGACTCAAGCATATTTTCTGTATATCAGGAGTTGTAACTATTGCTGGAGGGAAGTCGGCACGAGGTGGAGGTCATATTGATGGGCCAAGTGAAGATGCAAAGTTTTCCGACGACTTCGATGTGGTTTATGTTGGAAGTAGCTGTTCACTTTTAGTTATAGACAGAGGAAACAGGGCAATTAGAGAAATTCATCTCAATGATGATGACTGTTCACACAACCAGTTTGACGACAACAATCTCCATCTTGGTAAAATTCCAAACTTTCTAATTCTTTCCAGTTATCAATTAATTCACCACTAATTACAAAAAAAAGTTCAGAAGAAAGTATATTTTCATCCTTGCAGGTTTGGCACTGCTTTGTGCTGCTGGATTTTTCGGTTACATGCTGGCTTTATTACAACGTAGAATTGGAGCGCTATTTTCATCGAACAGCGTAAGCAACTAATGACCTTGATTAATTCCTTTCATAGGAATTGGTACAAAAAGGATGGATAAAACAAAGGCAGGAATATGCATAAATGACCATAAATATTTTAGGAATCTAAGAAATTTTCGTTATCTATGTCAAGGCCAAACTCACTACACATATAGCTTAACAGAATGGATGAATTAGTGCAGAACATCATGCATTTCCTTTTTGATTGGCAGAATGATATTTTTATGCATTTCCTTTTGATTGGCAGAACGATCTACGGACTCCTGTTAGGGGCGTGCAACATGCACCGTATCAGAGAAATATGAAGTCAGTGAGGCCTCCCTTAATTCCGTCAGAAGATGAATACGATAAACCAGAGGAAAACTTGTTTCTATCGCTGGGAAGGCTTGTTCTGAACACAGGTTCAACTGTGGGTGAAATATTCGGAGGAATGTTCTCAGGTTTTAGAAAGAAGCCTTACCCCCATCATGTCCAGCAGCATTATCATTACCCTCACAAACAATCAAGTGCATGGCCAATGCAGGAAAGCTATGTAATTCGAGATGAAGATGAAGCCCCGCCCCTAGACACGAGAGATCCTACACCCCGTAAAACCTATCCATTAATGAACAAAGAGCCGGAGAAAGCACGACATATGAGACAAAGTCAATCCCATTATGGTGGATGGAATGGGAATGCACATGGGCACGGTAATTTTCAGCAACATCAACATCAACAACAGTTTCTGCCACAAGTATATCAGCATCACGAGAAGCACCAGTCGCCTAGTCCTCAAACATACTACGAGCAAAGCTGTGAATCAAACGAGATTGTGTTTGGAGCAGTTCAAGAACAGGATGGACGACGTGAAACAATGGTGATAAAGGCAGTTGATTATGGGGACCCTGCTTATAATAATCACAACATCCGATCCAGGTTCAACTACAGCACGGGTTACTCTTTCGGATATTGAATAAAATACTTAATGCAAATGGAAATAGCTAGACTATAGAGTAGACATCAATTTGGACTATGTCTGGATTTCATTTTCTTGTAATCTTTCATAGGGAATTAATATGATAATAGAAAGTAGCACAACAGAAGTGAGATGAATTGTGTGGATTTCAATGTATCATGCTCTTATAGTGAATCTTTTTGTCATGTATCTCATTGGAAATATAATTTTTCTTCTAGTAGTACAAATTAAATTTACTTAGATGGAGTGCATTATGATCTTAGCCAAGAAAATGGGACCAATTTTACATATGGTAGCCTGACTGAAACGTTTTCAAAAGTAATAGGAGGTGGAAGTTCGGTTTGAAAGAATGATTTCATTGGGTTTATAAGTGTTAGAAGATATAATTAAGTAAATAAAAGCGACGTACTAGTTGTTAATACATAATTAACTAAATCAAAGTGTTCCCTCTCTGATATCTAAGTTTTTTAGATGAGACGGTTCACACAATTCACCTCTTTCTTTTTTTGGCCGTGTCGTGAAGTGAAATTGTATCGTATGTTAGTTAGAGAGGTGCCTTGTGTCAGTTAGCGGGTAAATACAACATTTCAATGTCTGTTCTACATGAGATCTAAAGTGCAAATACTCGACGCCGTGAACCAAGAAATTCGGGTGATATACATACGAAGGCGTTGGTCCATCGGTCGGTTATGGAATAGCCTTTTAGTCGGCTTTCTCGTTCTTAAGGACTTTCTGGACGGTAGGCTTTATAGCGGACCAGCCTACAATGTCTGATAACGGCGCTGAAGTAGTGAATCTATCGGCACTATAGCAGTGGTATACAACTTTGGACCAAACGGCCGACCTAGTAACCTTTCGGAATGGGGGATCCCCGTTGGCAACAACCACGGTAAAGATGCACAACCTTATGGGAATGAATCGCATATGTGGGTTGAGAATTGCTCGGGAATTCATTGATAATGACTTTGCCAAGTTCGGCTAGAAAGATGTTATTTGTGTGGTCCGTTCTAGTGACAGCATTTCAATTCTATTGTATTTATGTTGGAAATAGTTGGCTGTCATCCTAGACACCGTCTTATTGGCCCATGGAGACCCTATTAGTAGCGACGAGCAAGAGCGGATTGGGGATTTGAAGAAAAACAAACACGAATCTTAAAACTTGTCGTCAAAAAAAAGGCAATCAATTAGAATCAAGAAAAAATATGGAAATAGTGAATCAAGATCTAGATGGATCACTATCTTTATCTCTATCCACGGATATACCTATCTATATGGAGAGAGGTTTGAAAGAATGATTTCATTGGGTTTATAAGTATTAGAAGATATAATTAAGTAAATAAAAGCGTGTTCTTACTAATAACTTAAGCTTTTAGATGAGATGGTCATATACTTCAATATTTGTGTTAAAATAGACTCACCGGTCACCGCCACCCAATATCAAAAAGGATTTACATGTACTTGGCTCATCAAAAAGAATCTAGCCGACACGTGAGGGGGTGTTAAGCAATGACCCGCAAGATAAGTTCAAATATGCTTTAAAAAATTTAGCACTTTACCAATTAAGTTCCATTAATTAATATTTTTTTGAGCTTCTACTTTGCATTAATTTTTTTAATAATAAATGTGAAATTACTAGAAGGATGATAATAACTAGAAAAACTCTGTTTGAATTTTAATCAAATAGGAAATCTTAGCTAGGCACAAGAAATTATTTGTTTAACTACGTTTTGCCATGCAATTTTGGATTGTGTTACCAATGAAGAATACCACACATGCTCACCACTAATTATTCCCAGCTTAATAGAAACAACTATGACCAAACCAATAATCCCCTTGATTGACGTGCAAGGTTCAACGAGTGAGTTGGTCAAATGTGACTTGTATATCATTCACTATGTTGTCATTTTTAATATAAATTTTAAGAGAAATGAAATGACAAGAAACTTGAGATATTAGAGCTTAGTTGAGTTCTTTTTGTAACAGTTCAGCCCATAACGATATTGGCCACTTTAGATCTATGCTTATACAACTCTTAATGTGTTCGGGACGGATCTACCGTTAAATACATCTAAACCCAATAATTTTGACGCAGAACACAATTTTATGTGAAAAGTTATAACAAATATAGTAATTATGATCTCATAACAGTATATAGAGGCGGGGAAGGAAAAATAGAATAGGAATTACAAGGTGGGAAATCGAACTCTCAGAAATTTTTTCTGTGACGAGCTTCTATGATTGACAGTCATAACAATATGTTGTCGAAGATGATTGGATTGGACATTTCATATAATACCTCCTAAATTATGTCAATAACACCCGGTTTGTAACATATAAACATGATCATAATCACAATCACAAACAGAAGGAACGACTAACGAGTGCTTTATAATAAGGGTACGTAGGTCTCGCTGTCTAACTGTGAAGAATCGCCTAAAAAGAACAGCAAAAAACTTATGTAGTGCTAACATATACACCGTCCGCTAGATTCCATATTCCCAGTTTTAGCCTCTAATTAGTTGCGTCTGTCTAACTATCATCTAATTGCCGATAAGAATTGTGCTAGAGCAGTAAATATTCATTTAGCTTTAACTAAAAATCTTGACTTTTAGCTCCCGTTTGGCCATAGATTTTAGCTTCATCTTTTTAAAAATGAAATAAAATAAAATTGTAAACATTGTTTGTTTATGAACTATGATCATATTTTGGGGGAAAAAATTCATAAAATTGTCAAGCTCCCAAAAATTAGTTTAGGTCATTTTTTGGTGAAAATATTTCTTTCACAACTTCTACTTTTTTTCTAATAAAATGCATGTCCCCGAAGAACAATTTAGGCATAGGAAAAAATTCAACTAAGTGTCATGGCCCGCCATATCATCATGCCAGATAGGTGCCACTTGGCAAATATTTTTTGCCAAATGGAAAGCTTATATATGAAATAAACTAGCATATGTGGAAAAGTTCTGGAGAAATATGGAGATTTCTTATGCGAGACCTTAGAACCCTACAGAATTGCTAGGAAAATCCTTAGAAGATTCTAGTTATATAGAAAATTCTAAAGAAGGGACTTACTTATAAATAATAAGGGCCTTGTGCAATAATTATTATCTACTCACTAGCCCCTAGGAGACTAGTAGATAAAGGGGGCTATTCATTTGTAAAATCATCAAGCAAAACAATCAAGTTCTCTACAATAAAAAGCTTCATTTGACAAATTTCTCTTGTCTTTCTTATCTAACATTCCCTAAGCGATCTTGAGGGTAGTATTTTATGTCACGCTCTAACCTCGGGAGGCGCGACCGGCGCTCAACCGAGTGAACCCGACTGAACAAGCCTATTAGACACTTTCTACCCAACTCATTATGATCAAGAGAATAGGTTATTATTAATTACACAGTTGGAAGATTTTGTAAACATTTTCAAATCGATTCATTTGTTACATCATTGATGAGTTTTCAAAATTTCATACACTTTACAATTTGAAGGAACAAGGGTTCAAATTACAACATAATACACTGACCCTTCCAATACCCATATACAACCCACATGAATGTCTACGGAGCCTCTAGAGATACAAAGACAATTATGATAATGCCGGCAACAAGACCCCGGCTATACCTCAAAACGTGGTAAGCATATAAACAAAAGATGTACTACATGACCCCAGGAAGAAATGGGACTCACCAAGTCTGCTGGGAAGATGATGACAATGCACTACTAGCTGCGATCTACACTGTCGGCTATGGAACCACCTACATCTATTAAAAGATATAACTTTTGGGAATAAACCCCCTACAAAAATAATATTCACAGTAATTGAAGCAGAATAAGAACGTAGCACCGAGATATAGTAATTAACAAGAATAAAAGAGTAACAACAACACCAAGATTTTTACGTGGAAAACCCTTTTGAATAAGGTAAAAACCCATGGCCCTGAGAAGAGCAACTGATATCACTATAGCAAGGAATTTTACACTTTGTAGGTCAGAGTAAAATACTCAAAAGGCCACTACAACACTCAAAAGAAATAATCCTCTTTTGATATTCCCACCTCACTACAATATAACTCACTCTCTATTTTTCTCACAAACTATTTTCTTATACCATGTCTGTGAAATCTCACTCTTTATTTCTAACTCTCAGATATATTTTTCCTCTGAGCTTGGTGTGTCAAAAATGAAAGTCGAAGCTCTCCTTTTATATGTAGAACCTCATCTACTAAGCTTGACATTTTTCTTCTGCACGCCTGCCATATTTGACAAATGTAGAAGGGAAACATGGGCCACTAATCAACGAAGGAAGATTTCTTCCTTGATTTATGGGATGGACCCCACAAACCTCCCCTCCAGTCCCATTCACCTAAAGGAGGTAATATCAGAGGTTCTAGTTTGAGTGTATGCTGACAAGTTCTTTGCATAGCTCAAACTTGTCTCTTGGTACCACTTTGGTTAGCATATCCGAAGGATTCTCACTTGTATGGATCTTCTTTATCTACATAGACCCATCTTCTATCCTTTCTCGAATTCAATGATATCTCACATCGATATGCTTCGTCCTTGCAAGATACATGGTGTTTTTGCTCAGGTCTATTGCACTTTGACTGTCACAATAGACGACATACTCCTTCTGATGCAATCCAAGCTCTTGAAGGAACCGTTTGAGTCATACCATCTCTTTGCCAGCTTTAGTAGTGGCAATATACTCCGCTTCAGTTGTATAGAGTGCGACACACTTCGGCAATCTTGACTGCCATGATATAGCTCCCCCTGAAAATGTAAACAAATATCCAGTAGTGGATTTTCTGTTATCAATGTCACCTGCCATATCAGCATCTGTATAGCCCTTCAAGATTGGATCCGATACTCCAAAGCACAAACAATCTCCTGTGGTACCTCTTAGGTACTTAAGTATCCACTTGACTGCTTCCCAATGTTCTTTTCTAGGATTTTTAAGAAACCTGCTGACAACACCAACTGCGTGAGCAATATTAGGTCTAGTGCATACCATTGCATACATCAAGCTTCCGACTGCTGAAGAATAAGGAACTCTAGCCATGTTCCCTTTTCTCCTCATCTGTTGTAGGACACATCCTTTTGCTCAACTTTAGATGACTAGCAAGATGTGTGCTGACTGGCTTAGCATTCTTCATGTTAAAGCATTCTAGTACACGTTCAATGTACTTCTTTTGAGATAGCCACAACTTTCTACTTGTTCTCTCTCGAACTATCTTCATCCTTAGAATTTGTTGTGCTGGGCCAAAGTCCTTTATATCAAATGACTTGGACAAATCTCTCTTCAACTTTGCGATCAGCCCCTTGTCTTTTCCTACAATTAACATGTCATTCACATACAACAACAATATAATAAAGTTATTCTCAGAAAATCTTTTGAAGTATACACATGGATCAGAATAGGTCTTTAGGTATGTTTGACTTTTCATAAATGAGTCAAACTTCATATACCACTGCCTTGGTGCCTGCTTCAATCCATAAAGACTCTTATTCAATTTACACACCATGTGTTTCTTTCCATCTACTTCAAATCCTTCTGGCTGCTCTATATAAATCTTCTCTTCCAAATCTCCATGAAGAAATGCAGTTTTCACATCCAACTGCTCCACTTCAAGATCTAGGCTAGCTGCTAAGCTCAAAATTGTTCGAATAGAAGTCATTTTGACAACAGGTGAGGAAATTTAGTCAAAATTAATACCTTTCTTCTGTTCGAAGCCTTTAACCACCAATCGAGCTTTGTATCTGATCAGCTTGTCATTTCCATCTTTCTTGAGTTTAAAGACTCATTTGCATTTGATGGTGTTTTACCCTTTGGAAGTTCAACCAGCTTGTACGTGCCATTTTTCTGTAGAGATTCCATCTCTTCTTGCATGGATTTCATCCACTTGTTCTTTTCTGGATGGGACAACACCTCCTTAAGACTTTCTGGCTCCCCCTCATCACTGATGAGGACATACTCTGAGGAAGGGTGCATGCATGACTCTACCCTTTGCCTCTCTGATCTCCTCAGATTTTGAGGTTGTTCTTCTTCCTGAGTGGGGTGCTCCGCTTCCTCGATACCTTCATCAAGTTTCTCCCCCTGCTCAATAACCTCACCAGGTTGCTCCCCCTGCTTGGAAACCTCGTCGGTCGTACTTTCTACACTTGTGGGATTGTTAGAAGTAGAAGGAATAGTAACAAGGTTAGGAATTATACCATACTTCATCTTTTCTGACATATCAGCAGCAGTTCCAACTTCACTTTCTCGGAAGACTACATCTCTGCTTCGGATGACCTTCTTCTTTACAAGATCCCACAATCTATACCCGAACTCTTCATCTCCATATTCGATAAATATGTAAGGAACAAATTTATCATCCAGCTTTGTTCTCTGCTCTTTTGGTACATGTGCAAAATCTCTGCAATCGAACACCTTCAAATGCGAGTAGGACACCTCCTTGTTGGTCCAAACTCTCTCTGGGATGTCAAACGCCAACGGAACTGATGGGCTCCTATTGATCAGGTAACAGGCTGTCTGAACTGCTTTACCCCAAAATGACTTAGGCAGTTTAGCCATTCTAAGCAAGCTTCTCACCTTCTCCATAAAGGTGCGGTTGATCCTCTCGGCTACACCATTGTGTTGTGGGGTTCCAGGAACTGTCTTTTCATGTCTGATCCCATGACTTAAACAATACTCTTCAAATTTCCTTGAAGTGTACTCACCTCCTTTGTTACTTCAGAGACGCTTTAGCTTTCGACTCATTTCCCTTTCTACTAGAGCATAAAACTTTTGAAAAACTTGAAACACCTGATCTTTGGTTTTCAAAATATAAACCCATAATTTTCGTGAAACATCATCAATAAAAGTAACAAAATATTTGTTGTCGCCCATTGATGCAATTTTCATTGAGCCACAAACATCAGAATATACTAAATCAAGTATATTCAATTTTCTTTCAGACGATGTCTGAAATGAGACTCTATGCTACTTACCAAATAAATAGTAGTCACAAGGTTTTACCGTTGTACCTTTAGTATAAGGAATGAGTGATTTCTTGGCAAGAATATGCAATCCCTTCTCGCACATATGACCCATTCTTTTGTGCCACAAATCTGCAGAAATCTCATATTGCGTCGCGTTCAATTCACCTTGGCATATTTCTGCATCTGTCCTGTACAACGTGCTACGAGCAACTCCCTTTGCAATCACAATGATCCCTTAGTGAGTCTCCACTTTTGATTTGCAAAATAGTTCTCGTATCCATCTCGGTCTAAAGCAATTTCCGAGATCAAGTTCATCCGCAAATCAGGTACATGCCGCACATCCTTTAGAACCAATTTGCACCCGACATTTGTCTTGATACAAATGTCACCAATCCCCGCAATCGTTGAATAACTTGTGTTACCCATTCTCACTGTGCAGAAATCACCTGCTACATATCTGCAAAAAAAAGATATCTTACCGGTATGGCATGGTAAGATGCTGATGTGTCAACCACCCATTCCGACTCTAGACCTGACAGGTGCATGCATTCTTTTTCCTCCTTTATAAAGAGGACAACATTATCATTATTTTGCATCATGGCGGCTGTGTTGTCGTCATTCTTCTGGCCACTAGTTTCACCTTTGTCCTTCCTTGGATTTGGGCAATCTTTTTTGAAGTGACCTGGTTGATCGCAGTTGTATCAATTTCTGGCTCTTGATTTGGATCGGTTCTTTGACTTTCCACGAGCTCCGGATCTACCATAGTTGCTCGAATTCCTTTGATAACTCCTGCCTCTACCTTCTGTGATGAGAGTCTGTCCTTAATTTTCAGGCTTCTTTCTCATCTTTTCATTGAGTAAAAGAGCCGATGTGACATCTTTCAACTAAATAGTAGTCTTACCGTACACGATGGTTGTTGCCAAATTATCGTACGAAGATGGCAACGAGTTCAATAGCAAGAAGTCTTTATCTTCTTCCTAGATTTTCACTCCGAGGTTGGCAAGCTGTGTGATTAGTCCGTTAAACACATTTAAATATGACAAAAAATTCGTACTTTCACCCATGTGTAGGGCGTATAACTGCTTCTTTAGGTACAATTTATTTGTCAGCGTTTTGGACATGTATAGGCTTTCCAACCTTGTCCAAATTCCACGTGTAGTGTCTTCATCAATGATGTTATTTATCACATCATCTGATAAGTGCAACCTGATTGCACTAGCAACTCTTTCATCCAAGTCAGCCCAATCCTCAGCTTTCATAGTATCAGGCTTTTTGGCATCAGCATCTAGTACCTTGTGTAATCTTTGTTGGATGAGCAGATCCCTCATCCTTCTTTGCCATGTTGAGAAACCATTATCTCCGTTGAATTTTGCTACCTCGTACTTTACTCCAGACATTTTTATTTTTACCGAGTATAGTACTATCGGTAGTGAATAGTATTTTAATGAATGAGTATAACCTGTGCTCTGATACTAGTTGTTGGGAATAAACCCCCTACAAAAATAATATTCATGGTAATAAAAGCAGAATAAGAATGTAGCACCGAGATACTGTAATTAACAAGAATAAAAGAGTAACAACGACACCAAGATTTTTACGTGGAAAACCCTTTTGAATAAGAGAAAAAACCACGACCCTAAGAAGAGCAACTGATATCACTATAGCAAGGAATTTTACACTTTGTAGGTCCGAGTAAAATACTCAAAAGACCACTACAACACTCATAAGAAATAACCCTCTTTTGATATTCCCACTTTACTACAATATCTCCCACTCTCTATTTTTCTTACACACTATTTTCTTATACCCTGTCTGTGAAACCTCACTCTTTCTTTCTAACTCTCAGATATATTTTTCCTCTGAGATTGGTGTGTCAAAAATGAGAGCCGAATCTCTCCTTTATAGGTAGAACCTCACCTACTACGTTTGACATTTTTCTTCTGCACGCCTGCCATATTTGACAAATGCAGAAGGGAAACATGGGTTGCTAATCAAGGAAGAAAATTTTCTTCCTTGATTTATGGGATGGACCCCACAATAGCGCCCCCAACAAAAGGGACGTTAGTACTGTCGAATAGTACTAGTATGTAAAGCTAAACACCAATCTTAATAGATTGAAGAACGAAACAAAGAGAAAGCAGTCACGATGGACAATAAAAGCTTCAAACAAATATGAAAACATCAAGTAAGGATCATATAGTTCCCGATTCAATTTTTCATCTTATTAGGTTTATAATCTTAGTGCCATGTGCCATAATCCACAATGCCATCGTGTTCCTACACGGACTCCGATCTCGACCCGACCGGTTAGGTCATCTCATTTGAGACATCAACCATATTCATAATTTTAATCAATCCAACACAATTACCACCATGTGTGCGACATGGTATCCGACTACGGCTCGATCGGCTAGGTCATCTCACTTGAGACATCATCTTTTCAATCGTTCATCTCGATTCATATTTTCTTCTGATATTTCTTTACATGGCGCGAGTAGCCTCATTTATTAATGTCGTCATTGGCACTTGACCGTATCTTACAATTCGCGTTTTCCTTTTTATACATTCAAATAACATTATCATCCACATCAATAAGGCCTATCATATAAGACATTGCACACATAAGGGGAAAGCTTGGAAAATCCTAATCACACGGAGGCTTTTCATATAAATTAGCATAGCAGACTTTATTCGATTCTTGACGTGAATTTCTGACCCTTTCTCAACACATATTTCACATTTTAAACACATTCCAAATAGCATGATGATAGGGTAAATATTTAGAACAATTATTGAACGTAAATCTTTCAACACAGCACATTAGGGAAAACAATTCTAGTATGATCAATTTAGGGACTTACACCAATTACACAAATACCAGGAGTTTGATTCTAAGAAGAAGGGGGTTTAGCCATACATACCTCAATTGAGCTTTCCTTAATTCCTACAATGTTCCGGAATGTTCGCAACTTCAATCTATTTTAGTAATGTAGCACAATTGAACCCGTAATTAGGAAAATGATCATAATCCTAGCTCACTTGAGCATTTTATCAAACATTATGTGTTCATTAAGGTTTTATGATCATTTTATGGAAGATTACACCAATCCATTCCTCATTCTTCTCTATTTTTGATTTATAACTCCCCACATCTTCTAAGAACACATGCATGCAAGTAATCTCCTTCATCCCCATGAATCATCACACTAATGGCCCATTATAGCTATGTTTGGAATTAAGAGCTAGGGTGATGAAGTCTTACCTCTTACGATGAAGACTTAGATGCCTCACTTGAATATCTTCAAGGTTTTAAGTGATAATTGAAGAACAATTTGATGAAGATTAGACCCTCCCTCTAGGACTCTCTCTCTCTCTCTCTCTCTCTCTCTCTCTCTCACTTTAGAAATATCAGAAGATGTGTTCAAAATGGTCTAAAATGGGTGTTTTAACGGAATAGGGTCGGATTTAAAAATAAGAAAATAAGAGCCTCGATACAGATCTATGCGATCGCATAATGCTTCTGTGGTCCGCAAATGGGCCGCATAATTTGCCTCAACTCCTGGCATTTTTCTGCCTCGGTGTGCGACTAGTCTGCGATCTGCAAACCTATTCTGTAGCCGCATAATGCGCCGCAGAACTCCCACATACAAATCTCAAAGGCGAATATGTGATCAATATGCGGCCCGCGAAATGGGTATGCGATCGCATAATGGGGCCGCGAAATGACATCATCTAGGATGTTGCTAGCAAGAATGTGGGAAAGTTATGCAAGATCATAAGCGAGTTATCAAGTGTCACACGTACGCTTAGTTTATGTTTAAGGACGTGACAAAAGGCTATATAGAAGAAAATTATCAAACTAGAGAGAGAACGTGGTAGGTAGCTTTATTAGAACTCAAAAACTCTTGAATCTCTCTACATCTTAGCTACTTCTCCATAATTGAAATTATATAGTAGCATCCCTATTTATAATACTATAAATCAAATTTGACTAGACTAACAAAATCTATTCCAATATGAAATTGGTAAAGAAAAACATAACTAGACATGAATTAAATAAACTAGTAAATACTAAATCCTAGACGATATAAGAATACTAATTAATTAATCTTGGTTTAATTTCCAATATGTCCAAACACAACTTTAACTTTTAAAATTTATTTTTCAACACAATTTCAAAAACTCTTTTTTCAAGTTTCAATTAAATCCCCTATCTCTAAAGGGGCTTATGCACTCCACTCGCTGTCTACTAAACGAGCTTTAAAGCGAGCGAGCGAAGCCCTCAATTTAGTGGCTTCCCTCACCCTGCTCTTTCATTTGCGCTTAAGCTTCCCCGGTTTGTGCACGTTTTTACTATTTTGACTAGCGCCCGGCAAAGGAATGATTTTTTCCCAAAGCTGGTTTTCTTTATTTATGTCCAAACACAAGCTTAATCTTGGGTATAAAGTCGTCTAGGATGTATTTTACTTTTTATGTGAAATTATCCATCGCCATCAGAATTTAATCGAGCCCAATACAGATATTAAACACCAAATAATTAAGAAAAGAAAATCCCTCTAATCCCCAAAGGCTCCAGGCCTATGATAGCTTTCTCCAGCTATGCTATGCTACTATCTGCACACCGAGTTTGGTGGAATATATAAAGCTTAGAACTTTATTCTACTGAATAAGTCAAGACAGACTTATTCTCTTTTTTGTGTTTCCTCAAAGTTAACTAAATTAGTACTCCTATTAGTTTATAGTACTCCTAATAAATACAATATCTTTAGGTGAAAATAAAGAAGTCAAGAGTTTTATATAGAGGTTGGTTCATCTTTAAATAATTTCAATTAGGTGCAAATGACGAATTTCAAGAATTTTATATAGAGCACTACAAAACATAAGCACACATCTTTATTAGTTCAACAATTGTTCTTTCCTTCAACTCATTTTGGCAATCAATCGGTGATGCTTGAAATTTCATGAGTAGTTTTATTTAGTTTTACTTATATGCGTTTATTCTAGGGCGTCAACATGACTTTAATGTAAGAGCAATTTCATACCTTGACCTATATTCTTTTCACATCGTTATACGTAATCAATAATAAAATATTTGCAATTTTAAATTAAGATGATGAAATTATTAATCAATTGGAGAGAAAAAAGTCAAATAATTTGTATCTGAAAAAAACAATTCGGTTTTTAAGATGCTATAATCTGAATCACAGTACAGCAAGTTTTTATTTTAATAGCATTCTAAAACTGCCATTATATAGAAACGTTATCTACACAAACGTCTATATTAGGTATATTATATATTATGATTAGTGATAAATTGCGATGAGAATGTAGAAGGAAAATTATGCGACATAGTAAATATATATATTGTATCACTACTAAAAACTGCCAAAAAGCGTCCACAAAAACCGACCGAAATCGGTCGGAATCCAATAAAAATCGATCGATTTCCGACTCATTTCAATTGGTCGATAAAATAATGATCGCAAACGGGGAGCGACCGAAGTCGGTCGGTAACTGTCAACACAGTTTAACCAAATGTCTGACACAAATTAATTTTACGGACCGACCTCGGTCAGTATTGTTAAAAATATTTTTAAAATTATTTTTAAATTACCAACCGAATTGGTCGGAAATTTAATTATTCATTTTTAAAAAATTATTCAATTCCGATTGAAATCGGTCAGTATTGTCAAAATATAAAATTATACATTTTTATTTAAAATTGTTAATTCCGACCGAAATCGGTCGGTATTATTTAAATAATTAAATTTTAAAATCATAAATTCTGACCGAAGTCGGCCGTTAATTTGATTTTCTTGGAATTAATATGAACATTTCTGACCGAAGTTGGTCGGTTTTCTGTGTAACAACCCCTTTGGAAGGGTACTACTTAGGAAACAAATCTAATTTCCTACTTACAAAATATTAAAAGAGATATTAATAAAAATATTCAGAATAATTTTAGTAGCGGAAGTAGGCCCATGCGAAAAGGTTCAAAGTGCAATATATATATATTTTTTGAAAATACACCATAATTTTATTTTAGAAATATATTTTTTTTTTGAAAATACACCATAATTTTATTTTAAATGAAATACAATGTCAAAATATTAACATATGGTGATATAACCCTTCTTGATTAATCAACAGATTAAAGCAACTTCCTAACATATTTATACAATCATTCAAAATCACTACAAGTTTGTATTGTACATAAATTTCAAACTATCGGGTAAAAAAAAACTAGTTTTCTCCTTTTCTACATATTTACAAGACAAAGTGTAAATTCAGCATATTACAAGACTTGAGTTATTAAAACACCATAATACAATAAAATAGGCTACAAATTCAAGTTACAAGATTTTGGTCTTTAAAATCCAACAAGCCTCCAAATAACATAAGTGTGACATATATATATATATATATATATATATAGATAAGATCACACTGCATTAGGGACATGTACATGATGCATATGCACACAGAATACAATAAATTAAATTAAACAAGTATGCAAAAATTTATAAACTCCAAGTCATTTTCAAGAAAGGAAATAACAAAAACTACTAGGTACTATCACAACAAAACAAATCCTAAAATCACAAACTTGGCTCTGATACCAAAAAGATATATAGAAAATTCTAGTAGGTGTCTAGTATAAAAACGAGTTTAGAAACTTACCAAGAGGAGCAACTTGATCTTCACCAAAAACGAAATTTGTTTGTTGATTTAGTAGAAATCCATGATTTTTTTCATGAAACTTCAGATTTTCAAATTTCTACGGAGGAGAGATATAGAGAGAGATAGAGAGAATGAGGGATAGATAGAAAGAGAGAGATGGATTCTTTGTCTTGAAGAGTAGAAATAAAATGGTTACTCAACTACTAAATATTCTTAGATAAATACAAAAGGTTGGAAACCAAAACTTAATTATATATTATATTTAATAACAACTAGTCAAAATAATATTAAGTGTTACATATAGCAACATCATGAAACTTCATTGCCAATATTAACACAACCTAAAGTAAGAAATTTTCATATATTGACCATTTCACATTTAGGAAATGCAAAGTAAAATATTTCTTCGTTATAAAAATGTCCAATCAAGAATACAAATATTATAAAATATTTTGGTGTGTTACATTCTGGGTATTTTTTTTGCCAGAAAACAGTTGTTTTATAGTTGCACCACCTGCCAATAACCAATAATGGTAGCACTACACTTCTTCCATTCAACCAACAACAACAAGAACAATAACAACAACAACAATAACAACTATCAAAACTATATATATTAGCAAAATATTATCACCATCTCCACTAAACTATATTCGATTAAAACTTACCATAATTGAATTAAATTGTATTAATACAGCTTAATATAACTTGATATAATTTAATATAATTATGCGTGTGTGTGTGTTATATCATAGCATGTTGGATACAACGACTATATCAATTAAACTCGATAATTTACACTTACATACATATGACTAGCGTTGATGATTTATTCTAAACTGTTCATACTCGAATGCTTGATCGACGTGACTAAATAAGAAAACAAATCTTGGAGTTTAAGTGACGAGATGCTCTGGTATAATGAGTGACTAGATGCTCCAAGATGTGTACAGTCGGCACAGTCTTGAATGTTTTTTTCTCGATCACCTTATTAGTACTTTGCTTAGATACTTCATCGGTGGATCAATTGAAAATTCAATTATATTCGATTAAAACTTACTACAATTGAATTAAATTGTATTAATACAACTTAATATAATTGGATACAACTTAATATAATTGGATACAACTTAATATAATTGGATACAGATCCAATTATATTTAGTTGTTACTAAAACTAAAATATTAATATAGAAAGAACTATACACTTTATTTTTAAATGTGTTATAGTAAGATTTAATTGAATATAATTGAATTTTCAATTGAACCACTGATGAAGTATCCGAGCAAAGTACTAATAAGGTGATCGAGAACAAAACATTCAAGATGATGTGTGTGTTTGTGTGTGTATAAAAGTAATTTAAAAACACACACATATATCTATATCAATTAAGTATTAAATATTATTTATTTAAAAGCTATTTATATAAATTGACTAAAATAGACCGACTTCGGTCGGTATTTTCATTAAATTAATATTTCAAAAATTTTAAAATTAAATTTTCGACTGAATTCGGTCGAAAAAATTTAATTAAACCTTATTTCAATTGGTGAATATATATATATATAATATAATATAATTTTTGTTATATTAATAAACCAATTGCCTTGGGCGAAAGAATAATTTCAAATATACCGACCAATTTCGTTCGGATATTTGAAAATTTTTAATTAAAAATTATTTTGGTAGATAATATGCAAGTATGACCAGGTCTTGGTCAAGATTGACCAGTTTCCAACCGAAATCGGTCGGAATTCTATATCTTTATTGTGGGACTAATATTTCCGTTGTTAGAAATTTTTTCTTTGACTTGTGTGACCAATTTACTTATTTTCCGACCTATTTCGATCGGGTTTTTCTTTTCGACCGATTTCAGTCGGTATTCTGTGCACGGATTTTACTAGTTTTCTAGTAGTGTATTTATCATTCGTAACTATACTTTCAAAAAATTATCATTCGTAGCTATATTTGAATTTTTTAGCAAATCCACATGTAGTACTGAAACAAGAAATCAATTGTTTTGATTTGAAACAAGAAATCAATTATTTTGAACTGAAACAAGAGAGCAACAAGCTTTCGTAGCTCAGTTAATATTCTATTTTTCTATATTTTTGTGTTTCGTCTTGGTTGTATTTGTTCGCACAACGAATACAATTAACATAAGTTATATTCGTTGCGCGTCTATAACATAAGTTATATTCGGTTAATAAATGATAATTAGGCAAACTATAGTTCCGTTTCGTAATTACACTCTTTAACTGTAATGTTTTAGGAAAATTTCTCTATATCGAATGTTATCTATGTTGTGCATGTGAATGAATCTTTGTCCTTGTTATAAATATATTATATTATGGATGTTCATTTAGTACTCCATTGTAAATAAGCTTCCTGAAGAAGCTTATCCATATGGGACTCCACCGTAAATATGTTTATCTATTTAGTACTATATTGGAAATAAGTTTCCTGAAGAAGCTTATCACTTCGGTACCCGGTTATGGATAAACATTACCCCCAGTATAAGTTTATCCATACCGGGTATAATAGGCTTATCTTTTCAGTACCCAGTTATGGATAAACATTACCCCCGGTAAAGATTATCCATACCGGGTATAATAAGCTTATCCATTCAGTACTCCGTTATGGATAAATATTGCTCTCAGTAGAAGATTATCCATATCTGGTATAGCACAGCTTACACAGCAGTTTGTAGTAGCAGCTTACACAGCAGCTTATAGTAGCTTACACTGCAGCTTGTAGTAGCAGCTTACACAGCAGCTTGTAGTAGCAGCTTACGGAGCAGCTTCCTTTCTTCTATAAATAGAAGAGATTTCAGTTCATTATGTACATCAGTTTGAATTCGAATAATATATCAGTTTCTCTATATACTTGTCTTTACTTTATAGTCTTTATTTTATAACACGTTATCAGCACGAAGCTCTACCATCTCGAGCAAATATTTTGAAAGTATCTGAGGTAAGAACTTTCTTTTCCTAAATAATGTCAAATCTTTCTAAACATGAATTTGTAGCCCTGGATATATCGGGCAAAAGCTACATGTCTTGGGTACTTGATGCTGAAATTCATCTTGATGCGATGGGTCTGGCAGACACCATCAAGGATAAAAACCAGGCATCAAACCAAGACCGTGCCAAAGTAATGATATTCCTACGCCATCACCTTGATGAGGGCCTGAAAATGGAATATCTCACTATTAAAGATCCAGTCATACTGTGGAATAATTTGAAAGATAGATATGACCACCTGAAGATGGTCATTCTTCCACAGGCACGTTATGATTGGACTCATCTAAGGCTACAAGATTTTAAATCTATCAGTGAGTATAATTCTGCTATGTTCAGAATTATTTCCCAATTAAAATTATGTGGTGATAATATTACTGATCATGATATGTTGGAGAAAACTTTCACCACTTTTCATGCCTCGAATATGCTCCTGCAGCAGCAATATCGAGAGATGGGATTTAAAAAGTATTCTGAACTTATCTCACATCTTCTTATAGCAGAGCAACATAATGGGCTATTAATTAAAAATCATGAAAGCCGACCTATTGGTTCTTGTCCATTCCCTGAAGTGAATGAGACGAACTTCCACCAAGCTAAACGTGGAAGAGGTCATGGCCCCAGTCGTGGTCATGGCCGTGGTCGGGGAAGAAACCCCAATCATGGTAATAATAATGCACCAAAGAAGCCTCCTCACCACCAGCAGTGGAAAAGGAAGGAACAAAAGCATGAAGCGGTGCAAGCGCCAAATGCAGAAAATGCATGCTATAGATGTGGAGGAAAAGGGCACTGGTCACGTACTTGTCGTACGCCAAAGCATTTGGTTGAGCTTTATCAAGCCTCCCTGAAGAAGACAGAGAAAAATGCTGAAGCAAATTTTATTTCTGAAGATAATTTAGACTTCATGCATTTGGATGTAGCTGATTACTTTGCACTCCCAGAAGGAGAAATAAGTCATGTAATCGGTAGTGAATCTGTAGAAATGTAAATATTTTAATTTGTGTTGTTTGTAATAAATAGTATGGTTATGTAATTATTGTACATAAATAAAAGTTATGTTTTGATAATGATATTTACTATAATATATTTTATTTATGTTATTTTGAAGAATATGGATAACCCTCAAATTATGTTTGGATCAAAGACAAATCATGAAGATATGTGTGTTATTGATAGTGGAACAACACATGCCATATTCAACGATCAGAAATACTTTTCTTATTTGCATAAGGAAAAAGCAAATGTTTCAACAATTTCTGGTAATATAAGTTTGATTGAAGGCTCCGGAAGAGCCATAATATTTTTGTCTAAGGGAACAAAACTTATTATAGACAATGCATTATTCTCCTCCAAGTCCCGAAGAAACTTGTTGAGTTTTATAGATATCCGCCGAAATGGGTATCATGTAGAGACAATAGATGAAATGAACAGGGAATATCTTTGTATTACAAAGAATATTTCTGGCCAGAAATGCATTGTATAAAAGTTACCAACTTTATCTTCTGGCTTATACTATTCAAAAATTAGTACAATTGAAGCACACTCTATCGTAAACCAGAAGTTTACGGATTCAAATACTTTTGTGCTTTGGCATGGCCGTTTGGGCCATCCCGGATCAATAATGATGAGACGAATTACTGAAAATTCGAGTGGGCATCCATTAAAGAACCTGAAGATTCTTACAAATGACGAATTTTCTTGTGATGCTTGTTATCAAGGAAAAATGATCACTAGACCATCACCAATGAAGGTTGATATTGAATCCCCTGCCTTTTTAGAGCGTATACATGGGGATATATGTGGACCTATTCACCCACCAAGTGGGTTGTTTAGATATTTTATGGTCCTAATAGATGCATCTTCAAGATGGTCTCATGTGTGTCTACTATCATCTCGCAACCTGGCGTTTGCAAAGCTATTAGCCCAAATAATTCGATTAAGGGCACAATTCCCAGATTATCCTATAAAGGCTATTCGCCTTGATAATGCTGGAGAATTCTCATCTCAAGCTTTTGATGATTATTGTTTATCCGTTGGGATAAAAGTTGAACATCCTGTAGCTTATGTTCATACTCAAAATGGCCTTGCAGAGTCATTTATTAAACGCTTGCAATTGATAGCAAGACCACTACTTATGAAAAAAAAATTGCCCACTACTGTTTGGGGCCATGCTATCTTGCATGCAGCATCACTTATCCGTCTTAGACCGACACATTATAATAAATATTCTCCGTCACAATTAGTTTTTGGTCATGAACCAAATATTGCCCATCTACGAATTTTCGGATGTGCTGTATATGTGCCAGTAGCACCACCACAACGTAGTAAGATGGGACCACAGAGAAGGATAGGAATATATGTTGGGTTTGAATCACCCTCTATTATTCGCTATCTTGAACCATTGACAGAAGATTTATTTACTGCTCGATTTGCAGATTGTCGGTTTGATGAAACAAATTTCCCACAATTAGGGGGAGAGAAAAAGGAAATCAAAAGAGAAATTGTGTGGAAAGTTTCATCATTATCTCATTTTGATCCCCGTACCCCTATATGTAATCAGGAGGTCCAGAAGATCATCCATTTACAGAATATAGCAAATCAAATGCCAGACGCATTTACTGATTTGAAAAGGATAACTAAGTCACATATCCCAGCAGAGAATGTGCCTATCCGAATTGATGTCCCAATGGGACCATCTACTAGCATGAGAGCTAGTGAACCTAAAGCACGCCTGAAGCGTGGTAGGCCTTTGGGTTCTAAGGATCGAAATCCTCGAAAAAGAAAATCGACAAATGATCAAAACGATACTATGAAGGGATCCCCTGAAGAGACCCAAAATCTGATTAGTTCTGAGATTCCTGAAGAAATCAATGAACCTAAAGCTCAAGTGAGTGAGGAACTTTTAATAAGTTCGAACGGTGATGGGATTAATTTAAATCGATTTGAAATAGTGGTGGATAATATTTTTGCATATAATGTTGCACTTAATATTATGCAAGATAGTGAGGATCTTGAACCTCGATCTGTCGAAGAATGTCGACAAAGATTTGATTGGCCAAAATGGCAAGAGGCAATTCAATCGGAATTGAAGTCACTTGCTAAAAGAGAGGTCTTTGGACCAGTAGTCCAAACACCTGCTGGTATAAAATCAGTTGGTCATAAATGGGTTTTTGTGCGAAAAAGGAATGATAAAAATGAAGTTGAAAGATACAAAGCTCGCCTTGTTGCACAAGGATTCTCACAACGACCTGGAGTCGATTTTGATGAAACATATTCACCTGTTATGGATGCCATAACATTTCGATATCTCATCAGTTTAGCACTACATGAAAAGCTTGAAATACATCTAATGGATGTAGTTACAGCTTATCTGTACGGTTCACTTGATAATGAAATTTATATGAAAATTCCTGAAGGATTTAAAATGCCTGAAGCAAAATCTCAGGAAATGTATTCAATCAGATTACAAAGATCTTTGTACGGTTTAAAGCAATCTGGGCGCATGTGGTATAATCGCCTTAGTGAATATTTGCTGAAAGAAGGTTACATAAATGATGTTATTTGTCCATGTATTTTTATAAAGAAAATGGCATCAGAATTTGTTATACTTGCTGTTTATATTGATGACATAAATCTTGTTGGAACTCCAGAAGAGCTCCAAAAGGCAATTGAATATCTTAAGAAAGAATTTGAGATGAAAGATCTTGGAAAGACAAAACTTTGTCTTGGTCTGCAAATTGAACATTTAGCAGACGGGATCTTTATCCATCAATCTGCCTATACAGAAAGGGTCTTAAAACGCTTTTACATGGACAAAGCGCACCCATTGAGTACACCAATGGTTGTTCGATCACTTGAAGTGAATAAGAATTTGTTCCGACCTCCAGAAGAGGACGAGGAACTCCTTGGTCCCGAAGTACCCTATCTCAGTGCAATTGGTGCACTAATGTATCTTGCTAATGCTACAAGGCCTGACATAGCATTCTCTGTTAATTTACTAGCAAGATATAGTTCTTCTCCTACACGGAGACATTGGAACGGGATTAAGCATATATTGCGATATTTAAAGGGAACTCTTGATATGGGTTTGTTTTATGCTAACAAAGATAGTGCAGACCTTGTTGGTTATGCAGATGCAGGTTATTTATCTGATCCCCATAAAGCTCGATCTCAAACCGGCTACGTATTTACATATGGAGGTACTATCATATCATGGCGCTCCACAAAGCAATCTATTGTTGCTACTTCTTCAAATCACGCTGAGATAATAGCTATTCATGAAGCAAGTAGGGAATGCGTATGGTTGAGATCAATAATTCATTTTATTCGAGAAAAATGTGGTTTGGAATGTGAGAAAAGACCCACAATTTTATACGAAGACAATGCTGCATGCATAGCCCAATTGAAGGGAGGATTTATAAAAGGAGATAGAACGAAGCACATTTCACCAAAATTATTCTACACACACGATCTTCAGAAAAATGGTGACATTGATGTGCAACAAATCCGTTCAAATGATAATCCAGCAGATTTATTCACTAAATCTTTGCCAACTTCAACTTTTGAGAAGATGGTATACAAGATTGGAATGCGGAGACTCAAATATTTGAAACAAGGTTTTCATCAGGGGAGTAAAATACGCGATGCACTCTTTTTCCCTTACTAAGGTTTTTTCCCATGGGGTTTTCCTTATAAGGTTTTTAATGAGGCACCTAACAATGCGTATTACTAAATATGTGTACTCTTTTTCCTTCACTAGAATTTTTTTCCCACGTGGTTTTTCCTAGTGAGGTTTTAATGAGACACATGATCTTTTAATGAACATCCAAGGGGAGTGTTATAAATATATTATATTATGGATGTTCATTTAGTACTCCGTTGTAAATAAGCTTCCTGAAGAAGCTTATCCATATGGGACTCCACCGTAAATATGTTTATCTATTTAGTACTATATTGGAAATAAGCTTCCTGAAGAAGCTTATCACTTCGGTACCCGGTTATGGATAAACATTACCCCCAGTATAAGATTATCCATACCGGGTATAATAGGCTTATCTTTTCAGTACCCAGTTATGGATAAACATTACCCCCGGTAAAAGATTATCCATACCGGGTATAATAAGCTTATCCATTCAGTACTCCGTTATGGATAAATATTGCTCTCAGTAGAAGATTATCCATATCTGGTATAGCAGCAGCTTACACAGCAGCTTGTAGCAGCTTACACAGCAGCTTATAGTAGCTTACACTGCAGCTTGTAGTAGCAGCTTACACAGCAGCTTGTAGTAGCAGCTTACGGAGCACTTCCTTTCTTCTATAAATAGAAGAGATTTCAGTTCATTATGTACATCAATTTGAATTCGAATAATATATCAATTTCTCTATATACTTGTCTTTACTTTATAGTCTTTATTTTATAACATTCCTGCCAATATTGGGTCATTATTTCTCATAACTTTTGTCTTTGTAAAGAAAGTCTATAAATGACTTCGATTTTCGACCGTTGAAGGCTTTAGGGCCTTGCTAAAATTACCGGCAATAACAGGTGATTTTTAATTAAACTACCTCTTAATTGCTAGGCGAAATTACATTATCTTATGAGGCGCGCCACAGGCCCACAGTTGATTAGCAGTTCCGCCAATCAAACGTTGCCACGATTACAAACAAAACCTCGGCCCAATAATTGGTTGGCTCCAGCTGTGTACCTAACAGTTGTGTGCACCTCACCACCAGCACCGTCCCACTCATAATTTGTCACCGGCATTTCCCGGTTTCCCTTAATACCTGCGATTTTTCCTTTATAATTTATACAACATTCCCAAAATCTGATATTCTTCTCTCCTTATATATAGAATCACAACAAATACACAGAGAAAAATGGAGGAAGAAATGGAGAATGTTTAGGGTTTCTGAAAAGATCCACATTTTCTCTGCAAACCACAAAGCCCTAATTTATAGGGGCTGCGGTTTGTAGAGATCATCATTTCTGTGGTATTTTCTTCTCCTTTCTCTGTTTAAATTTCAATTCTATCTTAATTCGTCGCAATTGTTGTTAATTTTCCGACATGGCGGGTCAAACCAACCCGGAATTCTCCCAAAAAGAACCCGATGTGAACGAAGAATTACAGGAGCTTGAATTTACCAAGCGGGGTTGTTGTTTCTGGCTACCATCTTTAAGGTGTGGACGTAGCGTATGGGAACGGATCTCAACGAGCGATCAAAAGGAAGAACCCCGTTGGTGGGATAAGGGTGTAAACGCCGTTAAGAAAGTTAGAGAGTGGTCGGAACTCGTCGCGGGTCCGAAATGGAAGACGTTCATTCGCCGGTTTAATAAGAACCGGTCCAAAACGAATAAATTCAATTACGACCCGTTAAGTTACTCCTTGAATTTCGATGATGGACCTGGGGTAAATGATCAGTCGGAAGATGATCGTTTGTTTCGTGATTTCTCGTCGAGATTTGCGTCGATTCCGGTTTCTGCTAAGTCTTCAATGGATTTGGGTAAGGATCCGCCATCCTTCTTGTGAATTCCAATCCCGTCGGAAAATTGAGGCGAATTATGAAAGAGAGTGGCCATGATGTGGAATCTGATGAGCGGCGGCGGCGGCGGCGGCGGACCGAGAATTGAGGCGGAGAAAATGAGTGGACTCTGTTGTTGGACGCTTGTGACGGTGATGAAACAGGTGGTTTTGATTCTCTGACATAAAAACTTGGTCGGTTGATTGATTTGTTGTGATCAAATAGTTGTCTTTATTTTTCTAGTCATATATTTGTTTTATTTGGTTGATGTTAGTTACTGCAGTATTATTCAATTGAATACTTTAATAGGAAAATACAACCAACTTTGTTTGTATACAAGTTCATAGGATACAAATTTATAAAATTGTTTTCGATTTCCGTTTTCTCACTTTTGTCTTTTTCATTTCCACCGACTGCCACATGATTTTTGTATAGTATCGTGTGATGTTTTTGCATGAGATTGAATCTGATTAAATTAGAGTAACCCAGAGAAGGTTAACGTAATTCTTATATAAGGATTACTATATTTGCTACTTAAAGAGTGAGAGTTGTACTGGTCCAGAGAAGATTAACATAATCTATATCAAATGATATTTACTAAATGAAGAGTTATGACACTGATTCAGGGAAGATCTATAAAAAGATAGTTACTAATTTAAAAACATTTTGTATCATAAACTGCCGGAAGGGAGCCTTGGCGTAACTAGTAAAGTTGCTGTCATGTGACCAAGAGGTTATGGGTTGAAACCGTGAAAATAGTCCGATGCCCTTCCCCGGATCCCGCGCATAGTAGGGTCTTAGTGCAGCGGGGATAGTAAGTTTTGCTGTTACTTTATATACGAGATAAGTAATTGACGGGTGTGCATTTGTTGGCTGTTCTGTTGACTGGAATGATGTAATGACATGGGCGAAGCCAACTGATATCCTTTGTCGAAAAGTTACACTGTATATATAAGTAAAATATTGATTTCAGATATATAAGTAAAATATTGATTTTAGATATATAAAACCTATATTGAACATTTTTGTTGGAATATTTTTTTTACTTCTTTCAAATTTAAACACCGTGAGAAATATTTCTGGCTTCGCCACATTGTAATTATGTGTTCTATGAAAACCTTCTGTTTTAGATTCCCTTCACAATAGTGCTTTTCCTCGTTAGTGTAATTTTACTCAGTTGTTATTTTAATCGTGCTTTTGCTCCTTTTTGTCTTTAAAAGTGTATGATGCAAAAAAATTCTGAATTGTCTTTCAGTTGACCTGTTGCTCAACTTTTTCTTAGTTTAATTCGCTAGCTAGTCGACAATAATTTGTTTCAAGTGGCTGGAGCTCTGCTTGTCTGGTTGTGGTTGAATTTCTGAATATTTTTTCAATTTTATTGAAACTGAAACCTTATAAAATAGTTATCTCGACTCATTTATCGGTATTTTCTATAGCGATATTCCGTAGGCAACATACTTGGATACTAGACTAATACTATTGTGCTTTTCTAGAAGTACTTTTTGGTGACCCGAAACAGTTTGTGTTTGAATAATTAATTTGAAAAGCACTGAGCAGCAATTAGTATTTGATCAAGATTTTAAAACGTGTTTCTAAGTTTATTTTTCTCAAAAGTATTTTTGGGGAGAAGTTACTTTTTCCGCTTCTCCAAAATTGTTTTTGCTTCTATTGAAAAATATTTTTTACTTCTAAAAGTTTGGCTAAACACTTTAACTTCGAAAAAAAGATGCTTCTAAATTTGGAGAAGCTTGACCAAACAAATTATAACAATGTCTCCTTGGGGAGAAGTATAATATCTTAGTCACCCTTAATTAACTAGATATTTTTTTCATTTCCACTCTTTGCTGCTTAATTGGGTAAGTGATAATTATATAAGTGTCTCTACGAGAACAATTTAGTGACCAAGAGAGTAGCATTGGAACAATGGTGAGAAGGGTATTGCATGAATCACTACTACTGATTCAGTTAGATCCTTTCCTTTTATGCACAGATTGCTGGACTTAGTGGCGAAGCCAGAAAATTTAATAAGATTTGAACACCCTTTACCAGTGGGCTATGCAAGGGTGTTCAAAGTCTATTTTTAATCAATAAACAAGTAATATTTTACCTTATACATAATATAGTTTTTCGGCGAAGGGGCCAACATAGCTTCGCCCCTGGCTGAACTCCGCCAACATTTACCAATGCCATTCTTTGTTTCAACTTTGATCATTTTCATCGTCCATGGCCCCAATACTATGGTTCTCCAATCCGCCAAATTGTAATCTCGCTATATGGTATACTTTCGGTTTAGATTGTCTCTTTGTCTATGGAAACCTTTTCTAGTCATCCATTCTCTTTGGTATGTATACAAAGTAATCTGTCACGCCTTTTTTCACCAAACATTCGTTTCTCATTCAAGAAACTGGTGAAAGTTCTTTTCCTTTGCTACATCTTTCATAGTCTCGCTACTCCTTAGACTAGATTGGGCTGCATTGCATAGGTTCCTCGAGATACTTCATTAAAGCAGACTTTTGCTCGTCGTCTGGTTTTGTTGGAGCATTTGTATCTGTCCATTTTTATTTTTTTTTGTCCTTTTACCCATTTTCTTGAGAGAGAGGGAAAAGGATCTAATTAAGATTCTCAACCCATATCAACCAACCCTAGTAGCAATATTAATTGGCCATATGCCTTAATTATGGGGTGGTGGTTGCAGCTGCAATGTCTCAAGTGCCTTGGGATTATTTGTGAAGAAAAAGTTACCTTATCTGATAATAATGACATCGACTATTAAGATTAATTTAACAATTGAATTTCATAATTGTTATTATATATATAACCTGGCCAGGATACCATGAGCAAATGAACCAGAAGCGAGATCCAAAACAAGAGACAAAAGAACAACAACAACCACCCAGTATAATTCCACAAGTGAGGTCTAGGGAGGGTAGGATGTACGCAGCCATACCCCTACCCTGGAAGGGCAGAGAGACTGTTTCCGATAGACCCTCGGCTAAAGAAGGTGAAAGAAGCTCTGATAACAAGTAATAGCAAGACAAATAATTAGAAAACTAAATCGAAGATAACAATAGAGAATATGAAAGGGGTACCGATAGCAAGATAATATATTTAAAAAACTAAATCCAAGGCAGCAAACGAGAATATGAACAAAGTACCGCTAGCATGCGAATATAGAAAACTAACAAGAGACAAAAGAACTATGATAATAAAAAATACTAATAACCAATAATGGACTTCGTCATGATTGAAAGGTGAAGTTTCATCTATGATTAGTGATGTGTGGACCACTTAACTGGTTGGTATCCAGTAAGTCAGTTTCCAGTCATTGCAGAATACGGTTCCTCATTCACAATTCATTGTCAACACAGAAAAATAAGCTAACGCCCGAGCCTATAAGAAACTAGAATAAATCTAAAATTCTCCTGGTCCACTGTACAATTATATGGGTCGTCATGTGGTGCAAAATTTCAACATATACTCTTTGTTAAGGACTTTTGTCGTACTTTAATCTACACTCGTGATTCCATCTTTTGAGTGAAGATGCGAGTTACCCCTTGCTCTAGGATGTGTAAAACCTGTGCCTACAATCATTTGTTAGACTATGGTAGGACCAGGGAATTTTATGGGCCACAGGGTTTTGGTTCAGGTTCAGTGGTTGCAGTGATATGAAGATTAGACGCACGTCACGAGTTGAAACACTACAAAGAATTAAGCGATGACACTAGAGGTAATCCGGAGTCTTGAACATGTGCGCCAACTATCGGCGAGTCTCCTATATTAAAAGAAACAAAGGGATTTTTGTAGGACCATCCAACTCTTTTGACTTTTAGTAGCAAAAAAGAAAAAGGGCAGCACGTAGCACAAAGCATCCCGTGTTTACGAAGGGTCCGGAAAGGGCTGCACCCCAAGGGAGAGTGACGTAGGCCGTCTACCTTAATGCAAGCATCAATGACTGATTTCAGGGCTCGAACCCGTGATTTATAGATCACACAAAGACAACTTGACTGTTAATCCAAGTCCCCAACGTTCCCCTTCTACTTTTAGTAGCCTAATCCTTGAAAATAGAAAGAAAGCTCCCACCATAGAGCTTCTTGCCGCTGTAATGTGGTTGCTAAAAATTTTGTGCCAACCTTTACCCTACATCTAGGGAAAGAAAGAAGAAAAGGGAAAGGTACAAAGAAGAAGAAAATTAATGCAGAAAAAGGAATTATGCAAAATTGCTAGAAACAGGAAAATTATAATGTGTTAAAGTCCATTGGCAAAAGAAGCTAAACTTCAAAAAAAAAAAAAAGTAAATTTAATATTGTTCCTGCATTAAAAGAAAAGTACATTTTCAGCTAATCAAAGCGCTTCAGCTTCAGTGCAACACATGAGGCTACAGTAGTATTGAAAATTCACCAATAATTAGCAGGGGTTAAGCTATCTAATCTCTACTTGTAACTTAATCGTTTCACTAACACTCTTTCTAAGAGAATCAGCAAGGCTTAATTTCAAGAGTCATATTTATTGAAGACAAATGACCCCATGACAGATGCCACTTAATTTGGTCTCCAACAAAGCAATGCTTCCATGGATCCCACCACTAAAACAAAAAGATTGTGTTCAAACACAACCCTTCCCCACAAACACCCCAAAAGAAAAAGATAAAGAGAAGAAAAGAAAGAGTGGAGTTTGCTGAAGTGAGGAGTGTAAAGTAAAAGATAGGTCAATAAGACCAGAAAATAAAGGCCATGGAAGCCAAATTTTTAGGATGCTTCGCGAACATAAGAGAATCCCAGCCTTCATTTCCTATGAATAAAGTTGATTGCTGCCCTAGAACTATGTTTTGGTTTAGTGGTAAGAGCGCAGCTTGTAATGTATGGGTAGGTAGATGTGTGGGCCGAGATTAAACAGTGCGCCAACTAGCACTTGTACATTCCTCGGTTACCAAAAAAAATGAACCAAGATAACTGTATTCTCTCAAACTTGAACTATGAGGAAAACAAGACACCCAACTTTCTCAAGAAACAAAGGAAGCTCCTTGTCTTTGTGCTTGACAAGTAACTTTTTTTTATAAGGACAAGTAACATTTTTTAACCTAGCAGTTTCTTGTCTCTTGTATCTTCAACAATTTTTTGTTCTTTTGGAACACAGCATTTGTGAGCTTTATGCTTGAGGAAAGGTACTAAGTTACAAAGTGTTAGGCATGTTACAGGTGGTTTCTAACACAGCTTATGACAAATGAAACAAGTGTTATTCCTTAACTCTGATCATTGAGCTTCACGGTTAATATGTTAATCATGAATGCGACTGGACCATATTGCATTTAAGCTAAATTGTGGCAGCTGAAAGTATTAGGATGCGACAAAAAACTCGTGGTGTCGAGTAAAATTTCAAGAACCAATAGAATGAAGAGATGACCTATAAATTTACAGGACTTAAAGAAACAAATGAATAATAGTAAAGAACAGCTGTGGAACACACTTTTGGATCAAGACTGAAATCAAGCTGATTATCAAGTATGGCATGCTTTGTTGAATTTGCTTCTAAAAGAATACTACACAACAGGCAAACTCACCTCTAAGTTATCATTTAACAAAAAGACCAAACAAAAGAGATGAAGAGATCAGAATTCACTACATGCCTTCTGTTCTTCTAAGCCATGGCAAGTCCATACTAGAAGGAGGTCGATCGTCCATTTGACAGTCTGAAGAACTCGCGAATTTGCCTCTTTTCGACCATAGCCAAATCTTGGAAACAGAATAGCTATCTGTTTTTGTCCCAATACCTATCTTTTTCCCCTCATTATCTTCATCAATTGATGGAGTAGGATCCCTCTCTACTAAATTGGCTCGATTCATATTGTTTGCCTTCCGTTCACTGCTCAAGGCTACTTTAAGATTAACATCACCGACCACATACTGATATGAACCCATTGAAAAGCACCTTCTAGCATCCAAATTACTACTACTGCTTTCTCCTACACCTTCTCCTTCCCCTGCTCCATTATCCAATTTTCGAAACTTACCAAGTCGAACAGGAAAAGTCGCTTTAGCACCTGCAACTTCTTCTATTTCAATTGTTTTATGAGAAGTGGAGAACTCATGATCCACATTACCACAATATCCATCATCTTCTCTTGGCTCATCGAAATCAAACATTGGATTTTCTATTGGAAAACCAGGATTGTAAAGGGCTCCTCGACAAAGGGGGCATGTTGAGTTAGAGAGGAGCCAAGTATCAATGCAGTTAATATGAAAAGCATGGCTGCAAGTAGGAAGCAATCTCAATTTATCCTTGTCAGAGAATTCACACAAACAAACAGCACAATCAAATGGCTCTTTAGGACCGACAACCTCTTTGTACATAAAGACAGGTAATGCATCAATAAATGCTTGATCCAAACCAGAATCATGTAAATGGAAGAGCTGCTGTAACTGTCTTTGTAAAGCATCTGAAGTAGAAACTTCAGGGTATCCATTAGACTGAGATGATGCTGAAGAAGAAGGGTGTTTGATAAGGAATCTAACTAGCAAATGGAGTAAACCAGATATGAAAAATAGGACAGCTAATATTACTATAATAAAAAGAACAGCTGGACTAATTTTGTTGGAAGAACTAGAAGTGTTTGGTTCATTGTGAAAATTAGAACTTGAGCCAAATGAAGGAGCAGATGGGGGGAATAGAGGTGGGGGGTATGTAAAAACACCATCTTTTTGATGTTGAATCCAAGAATTTTTCAAATGGGTACTCCCAGAAACCCATCTTTGTGACCTAACTTCAGCAAATGAACAAATCATCTTTAACAACACATTCAAAAAGAAACCAAATACCACCAACTTTTCAACTTCTTTTCACCATCTCTGAACCAAAAAATCCAACACCCAAAATCACAAATTTCATCCTCAGATTCAAGAAAATAGTGGGTACATCAAAAAGTTGCAATCTTGCAGCAAGTTGGGGCGGTGGTTAAGGCAGCAATATTTTAATTGGTTTATTTCACTGACAGTGCAAATAACAGCAGATAGTGATGAAACCAAGCAGAAAATGCTAAAGGCAGAATCTTTACCTGTCTTGATTCCCACTTAATAGGCACCATTATTCAGGACATATTAATACTTATAACAACCCTTTATATTAAAAATCACTTCTTGTAGCAGCAAAACCCTAAAGATTTAGTACCTAATGAGGATCTTGAAATACCTTATACAGCAGAAATAAGGAAAAAGTTTGAATATTTGAGCCTACAACTCTTCTCTTACTCTCTCTCTCTCTTTCTATATGTTTAACAATTTCTAGCAAAACTACAGAACAGAGAGAGTGTGTGTGTGTGAGAAAATATAAATAAATAAACAAGGAAAAATGAGAAGTTGGGGTTGTGTTTTTTGAACCGGAAAAGGACATTGACTTATTTGGAAGCCAAAGGCTGGACTGACAATCGTCACTATTCTCCAAAATAAACAGTAAACAATGCCATGATGAAATAAAAAAGAAACAGTAAAGAATGCCAAAAAGAAATATTCAGTACTGTCGCACTTTTTAATTCCTTAAATAAAAGATTAAAGGTAAAGGGGAAAAAAGTAAAGGAGTAAAAAAAGGGGGGAAAGAAAAAGGAAAAAAAAAGGTTTCAAATCATGCACTTGCCAAAAAAACTCACATATTTAATAGGAAATAAATAAGATTTAATTGGGAAACATTAATGATGAAATAACTGAAATGGAAATATTATTATTATTATGATTCGAATAGCAATAAACTGGAATGTACTTATACAAGTTTCAAATCTCTGCACTCGCGCCTGGTGATTTTATTCACACATTTAATAGGAAATAAATAAGATTTAATTGGAAAATATTAATGATGAAACGATTAAATGAAAGTATGTCATTATGATACGAATAGCAATGTCTTAACTACTAGAATTAGCCTTTAATTACTAATATTTCCTTTAATTAGGTGTATTGACGATATTCTTACACAATTGCCAACTGGCATACTTTTTAATTTTTGAGCTCAAAATCCTTTATTAATAACCCGAGGTGCACATAATTTTTGAATTAAACGTCACCCTTTCAATTTTTTTTTATTTTTTTTTGGTTTAACTTTCTTGAAGTTTAAGCAAATGTAACGTACTTTTTGCAAGTTTAAGAAGATTAGATTCCTTTCATATTGCATTGGATCTGAGAAATTTTTTAAAGGATTTAAATGCATAAATAATCGTTTGATATAAAATCTCCCAACTTGGAAGAATATAAAATTTATATTTGTTTAACGGTTTTAAAAGTATTAAGCATTATAATTAGCATATATTGTGACAAATCTAGCCAAGCTGGAAAAAATGGGATCTTTACATAAATAGCCGTCTATATATATTGTTTACTTTTTCTAGTCATATATATAGATTTTATATTTATTATACACGTATAATAATATATAAACTATATATTATACCTCCATCGGCTATTTTTAGTTTAAGCGGTTGGGTGAACGGCTATTTGGGTTAATTCTTTTACTAATATTAGCCAATTAGCTATTTGTAGCAAAAAAAGGTCAAATTTTTGCTTTTTTTATACGTGTAAATGATGATACTGGTTTATTTAGCTGTCACTTGTTGAAGGATAAGAATATTGCTTTGTCTTTATTAAGAAGGCAATTAATTTGGTGAAGAATGTATGAAAACAAGTGTTAGTTGTTGATAAAGGGATACGCACATTATAATCCCCACATTGCACCACACGATGCGCTTTTCTTCTTCTTGAATCATCAATTGATTCAAAATTGTTATTTCATGATTATGACTTCACATAATAAGTTGCTAACACAGACATTAGGTTTCCTAAAGTCAAACTCATAATTACCTACTTCCACATTATATATGTGGTCATTCAAGCTTATAATAATTCTAAATTCCAACTTCATTTCGTCTTTGAGTCGTTTACTTGGTTGCCCAGAAGTAATCTATTTAAGGGTGAAATTCAAAAATAGCCAAATTTATAAGTAGTAATTGAAAAATAATCACAATTTTAAAAGTAGCCGAAATTTAGTTATTTTTTATGTAAAGATAAATCTAAACGAAAAAATTATTCAAAATCTGGAAAATATTCCAGCATAATATACTGGAGTTCCAGTATAATATACTGGTCCAGCATAATATGCTGAAAGTTCATATCCAGGTGCTCCAATCTCCAATTTATTATGCTGGAACTTTTCGTGTTATAACAAAATAGTGGCTATTTTTTAATGATTTTACAAACACTGACTATTTTTCAATTACCGGTAAGCAAGCTAGCTAGCCCGCTATTTTTGCTCTATTTCATAGTTCTAGGCCTAAGGTCATTTCGGTGCACTTTATCTCAAGGCCCAAACAAGTTAGTCTCTAAATGATTTGTTTGGCCAAACTTCTAAAATGGGGAATTTTAAAAAATGACTATTTTTGGAGGCTTATTGCTGGGTGTAGCTATTTGCTTGTCCTCACTAATAAAAAACAGCAATCCCCTCCTTTCTGTTACCTACTTTTACTCATTTCATAATTTAGCTAATTACATTCTGGCTACTAATTGCTTACCATAGGATGTATGTCGATGTATTCAATTCGGATTTATTCGTTCTTATATATTTTACATTGTATTCAATTTCACTGTATTGAATTCAGTATTCAAATAACAAAAAATAAAAGAAATAGGGTGTATACCGCTCTATTCAATTCGGCTGTATACACTGTATTCAATTCGGCTATACTCATTCTTAACTATATTACATTGTATTCAATTTCACTATATTCAATTTGGCTGTATTCAAACAACAAAAAATCACAAAAATGGTGATATTCACTTGTATTCAATTCATTCTGTTCATAAGTAGTTGCTTTTACAATAACAACAACAACAAAAAAAAACCCCAACTTGATCCCATAAATGGGGTCTGGAGAGGGTAGTGTGTATGTAGAATCCTCGACCTCCACACATTCCTATCGTGGGTCATGTCCTCGGTAAGCTAAAGCAATGACATGTCCTTCCTAATTACCTCTCCCCAATACTTCTTAGGCCTACCCCTTCCCTTCCTCAGCCCGTCGTGGATAACCCCTCACACCTCCTCACCGGAGCATCTATGTCTCTCATTTTCACATGTCCGAACCACCTCAGCCTCGATTCCCGCAATTTGTCCTCCACAGGTTCCACTCCTACCTTGTCCATAATAACTTCATTCATAATCTTGTCTTTCCTAGCATGCCTGCACATCCATCTCAACATCCTCATTTCAACTACTTTCATCTTTTGGACATGGGACTTCTTGACGGGCCAACACTCAGCTGCATACAACATAGTCGGTCTAACCACCACTCTATAGAATTTGCTCTTCAGTCCAGGTAGCACATTTTTATCAAACAAAACCCCCGATGCGAGCCTCCATCTCATCCACCCTGCACCAATACGATGAGTAACATCCTCGTCAATCTCCACGTTGTCTTGGATAATCGACCAAAGATACTTGAAACTATCTCTTTTAGGGATGACCTGAGTACCAATCCTCACTTCCACTTCTTCTTCATGCATCCCCCAACTGAACTTGCACTCCAAGTACTCAGTTTTTGACCTACTCAACTTGAAATCTTTAGACTCAGTGTTTGTCTCCAAACTTCCAACTTAGCATTAACTCCGCCTCGCGTCTCGTCAATTAGGACTATGTCTCGTTAAGGTAGCTGCTTTTACACTATATTTAATTCACTATATTTAATTCGGTTGTATTCAAACAACAAAGATTCAAAAAATATAAGGATCTGCCACAAAAAAATAACCTTCCGAATACATAAATACAGGCAAAAATACAAAAAACAAATTGTATTTGCCTTGAAAAATATAGAATACATTCAAATTTGGGTGTACTTGTACAGAATATAATGTATTTGTATCACTATATGTGACTAAATAGCAAATAAGAGAAGAAAGTTCGCCGGAGATGGTGTCTTCTAGCCAAGCAAAACACTGTACATATTGTATTAAAACTAAAAATGAAGACGAACAAAAATTCGTCCAGGTCTGAGAATACACTATCACATTGTATCAACCAAAATTCACTCAGACGTTGTGAGATATAAAAAAGGAGAAGAAGCCATGGATTCCGCATCTCCATTAGATCCAGATCTAGTGACGCCTCCAATCTTCTTCTTCTATTGATGTCGTTGCCGGTAATCGACCCATCACGACTTCGTGTGTTAGCTACCGAAAGGGCCTTGAAGTTTGATGAGTTCAATGCTATGAACCTTAAAATTTGATCCCATAAAGTTTTACTTTTGGACTCGCCTCTGCTTTTAAGGGTATTTTTCTTAAAAGTGCTTTTCAAAAGAGTGCTTCTAATAAGAAGCTATTTTTTCTGCTTTTTAAAAACTGCTACTACTTCTACTCAAAAGTATAATTTTTCCTAAAACACTTGGTCAAACGCCTTAACTTGTTTTTGGCCAAAAAGAAGCTTGGCCAAAAGGCTATTAGTGTGCTGAGTCAAATTCAACGCTAATAAGATCACGTTATACATTCAATTGATGTGGCGTGTCCACACAAATTGAAAGCCAACTAAGTCTTCCAATTTATTCAAATGATATGCCCCGAGTCCAAAGTCCAAACCAATCAAAAACGCCTTCATCACATTGGTAGAGTTTCTTCGTAAAGTCAACGGATCTGCGAGATAGCCAAGAGAGTATTCTCGAGAACATAATTTTCAAAATCATTGTCACACCTCTTTTTTCGCCCGCGCCACCCACAACAGAGACGCGGAAGGGAGTTTATTCCAATTAAAGAACAATCGAAATAGAATTTATTTCTTTATTTCAGAATTGTCACTTGGGAGATTTATGGTGTCCCAAGACACCGGTTGAATCCCGAATCGAGGAAAAGAATGACTCTGTTTAACAGTCTGCGTACCAGAAATCCGGATAAGAAATTCTGTTAACCCGGGAGAAGGTGTTAGGCATTCCCGAGTTCCGTGGTTCTAGCACGGTCGCTCAACTGTCATATTCGGCTTGATTATCTGATATAATACATGTTGAATATATGTGCGAATTTTAACTTTTAACCGCTTTTATCATTATTATTATTATTTTATTTATTGATTATTATTATTATTTTTTATCGAGAATTGCAACTTTGTGAAAATATATCTTGAACCACGTCACCATCAATGTACCCGTGGTCGTCGACACACTTCGACTCCGTTGAGATTTGGATTTGGGTCACATAAATGTGCACCCGAGTATAGGAAAATAACATTATTAAATACGCGCCTAAAGACTAACGTGTTGTTATTATTTTTTGGTAGGGCCGTGAAATTTGCTAAACGGCCCATCTCGGAATCTAAGTACTTTTAAATAAATAATTATTGAGGGCCCCGCAATTTTTGTATTTATTTTTGGCGAAGCACGCCTCCTTTATTTTATGGATATCTTAAAATGACTACATTTCTATTAAATTCGTCTCTAAAATAAAAGAGAAAAAAATCTTAATTAATTACATGCTTAAAAAAGCGTAACATATTAAATGCTAGGTTAAGACAAATGTTAACGGAAAAGAATATTACTAAAAATTGAAATTATAAATACAATACAGAATCGTTAAATAATATATTCAAAAGAAACTAATTATCCCATAACCAGATTAAACTCGCATTGTTAGATGACTTGAACCGTTGAAATTAATTATTTACAACTATTGGAAATTAGAATCAATCTTAATTACTAATGCGTATTTCAAAAATTTATTAAATTTAACATTAACTCGTCTTGTTTGAACTCAATTCATGCCATAATGCCTAATTCACGAAATTAATTTAAATTCATGCTTTAACTAAATTTAGTTACATGTTTACGATTAACTTAATGTTGACAATATTAAAACCTTCATAGCTAGTGAACTTAATCAGTTTTGCCAAGCCGATTCACTAAAGACCAACTCATGTTATTTTCCTCTTATTCCAATTATTAAACAGTTTGACAGTAATGAGCATGCATAAATATATACTACCTAATATTCAAGTTAAATTAAAGTATTATTTAATACATCACTACAAGATGCCTGGTTATGCAAAGCGACAGAAATTTACAGAATAATAATACATAAAATAGCCTAAATACAATTAGTAAAAGAAACAAAGAAAAAGCTAAATTAAAACTTTAAAGTTCCATTCTTTATATGTATTCATACTTTCACATTTCAGCTTACAATATGCCAAAGTTGCAGTTGTGTACCTGGTGTCACACCTCCTTTTTCCGCACCCGCGGGGATGCAGGGGGAGTTTTTTCCAATTAAAGGACAATCGAAACGGGATTAGTTTAATTATTTCAGAGTCGCCACTTGGGAGATTTAGGGTGTCCCAAGTCACCAATTTTAATCCTGAATCGAGGAAAAGAATGACTCCATATTACAGTCTGCGTACCAGAAATCCGGATAAGGAATTCTGTTAACCCGGGAGAAGGTGTTAGGCATTTCCGAGTTCCGTGGTTCTAGCACGGTCGCTCAACTGTTATATTCGGCTTGATTATCTGATTTTATACAAATATGAACTTATGTGCAAATTTTAACTTTTTACCGCTTTCATAATTACTATTATTATTTTTTACAAGGAATTGCAACGTTGTGAAAATGTCTTTGGACTGCGTCACATGAAATGCACCCATAATCCGGAACACATTTTATTTGATGTTTTGGGATTTGGATTTGGGTCGCATGAAATGCACACCCATGTTTAAGAAAGTAAATTATGAAACACGCGCCTAAAGAGACTATCGCGTTATTATTCCGAGAAGGCCGTGAAATTCGCTAAACGGCCCTCCTGAATTCTGAGTAATTTAAAACAAGTATTTACTGAGGGCCCCGCAATTCGTATTTTTTTATTCGGCGAGGCTCATCTCCTTCTTATTTTTTAAAGGAATTTGCAACGTCGTGGACATGCATCTCGAACCACGTTACAATCAATGTACCCGCGATTTAGAGACACATTTCAACTCCGCTGAGATTTGGATTTGGGTCACATATATGTGCACCCGAGTTAGGGAGGATAAATTATTAAAGGCGCGCCTAAAGCAACTAGCGCATTATTATTTTGGGTCGGGCCGTGAAATTTGCTAATCAGCCCGTCCCGGAATCTAAGTGTTTAATACATATATTTTGTGAGGGCCCCGCAATCTGTGCGTTTTCATTTGGCGAGGCTCGTCTCATTTTTATTATTATTATTTTTTTTATATTTTCTTTTTTAAAAAAGGTAAACTTAAAGTTACTACATTTTTTACTTTATCTATTTAAAGAGTTAATTCAAAGTTATTAAAATATATTGCAAGCCATGCTATACGTACCGCACTAGTGGTTCACGACAAGTTCTATTTAACTATGTTCCAAATTGGAGCCGGGCCACATGAGATGCACCCCCGGTTCCTTTAATCTAATTACATACAAACCAACAATATTGCCACAAATCACTAATTTGACGCTATTTATAAACTATCATTCTTTTTCCTCTTAATCTAGTTTAATGAAATATAAGCTAATAATCTAACAATAAATGGCAAACATCTGACAATTAGTGATAAACAAAAATATATAATTAACAACAGAACATAACATATACAATCAGCGATAAACTAACATGACGAGATAAACTTTAAAATACGGCAAATGTATTACTACTACTCAAATTTACCGAGACAAGACATGGAAGCAAAGAACACACCGAGATAACAAAAATAACATGAATACTCACGTTTAACAGCAACGTCGAGTTTCAACATCTCGAACTCGCCAACAACCTCGACGTACCGGACCTCGACGAACCAAAGTCGACCTCGACGGAACTCATCCCGGACAGAACTTCTGGGCTGTTTTGTTGAACGTTTTCGTTAGGTTTCAGCTTGTGCGTATGTGTGTTTTCTTGGTCAGTCATGGCAAGGGGGAAAGGTCGTTCATGGCTGGACGTTGCAGGCAGTCGTTTGGACGTGGGGGTGCGACTGGATGGTCACCTTGGGCAGTGACGACGCAGCAGGAGCTGGGCTTCGTTCGTGGTCGACGAAGGGAGTTTAGACAGGAGGATGGTCGACTGGTGGTGGGTTGTTGACGGAGGTGGTGTTTGCTGGATTTTGTTGGACGGGTTTTGGTTACGTAGAAGGAGAAGGAGTGGTCGACGAACGTAAGGGAGTGGTGACGACGCAGTGGGGGTGGCGACCTGTTTGGGTTTGTTTGGTGTTTCGGACGCGATGGTGATGCGAGGAGGATTGTCACACCTCCTATTTCCGACCCCGCGAAGGGCGAAGGAGTTTTTTCCAATTAAAGGACAATCGAAACGGGATTTGTTTATTTATTTCAGAGTCGCCACTTGGGAGATTTAGGGTGTCCCAAGTCACCAGTTTAATCCCGAATCGAGGAAAAGAATGACTCCATATTACAGTCCGCGAACTAGAAATCCGGATAAGGAATTCTGTTAACCCGGGAGAAGGTGTTAGGCATTCCCGAGTTCCGTGGTTCTTGCACGGTCGCTCAATTGTCATATTTGGCTTATTTATCGGATTTTAATACAATTATGAACCGATGTGCCAATTTTAACTCTTTACCACTTTATTATTATTATTATTATTTTTTTAAAAATTGTGAACATCGTTTAAAACATGTCTTTGGATTACGTCACATGAAATGCACCCGCAATCCGGAACACATTTTTATTCAATGTTTTAGGATTTAGATTTGGGTCGCATGAAATGCGCATCCGAGTTTAAGAAGGTAAAATTAATTAAATCGCGCCTAAAGAGTCTAGCGTATCATTATTTTGGGTAGGGCCGTGAAATTTGCTAAAACGGCTCCTCCCTAATTCTAAGCGATTAAATGTACATTTATTGAGGGCCCCGCAATCTATACATTTCATTAAGCGAGGCTCATCTCATTTATTTGGACAAATCTTAAAACGACTACATTTTTCTATAAAAATGAGTCTCTAAAATAAAGAAAGAAAATCCTAATTTATTACTAGCTTTTATTATTTTAAGAAGACATGACATGCTAATTGCTTGATTAATACAAATATTGATGAAAAAAGGAATTTCACTCTTAATTTCGAAATTATAAATAAAATAAAAATTCAACAACTAATATTCAAAATAAACAAATATAGCTAGATTAAAACTCAGCATTGTTATTTTTTTTTTTAAAAAAAATAAAATTATTGAGATTAATTATTCACAATCATTTGAAACTAGATTTAACCATAATTACTAAAGCTTATTAGAAAGTTTATTAGACTTAAACGTTCTCTTAATCTTGCTTAAGCTCAAGTCATGCCTTAATGCCTAATTTACGATGTTTAATTTAAATTTGTGTCTTAGCTAAATTTAGCTACTTGTTCATGATCAACCTATAATCTTGAAGCCTTCATAACTAGTGAATTAACCTATTTTGCCGAACTGATTTATTACAGACTAACTTATGATATTATTTTCTTATTCCAGTTATTATTTAGTAATTCATGAAATAGTTTAAATACAATCAACAAAAGGAACAAAGAAATAAAAACGAAATTAAAACTTCAAATTTTCATTCTTCATATGTATTCACGCTTCATATTTCGGATTACAATAAACAGCTTTTCAGTTGTGTACCTGATATTGGAAGCAAAAGAAAATGAATATGAGAATCAGCAACAGCAGTAAAATCAGTACAACACAGCAACAATAGCCCAGCAACAGTAACAACCCAGTAACAGACCGGTGGAGTAGTAATCCAAAAAAAAAAAAAACTTCCAGCTTTTATGAAACAACAATTAATTCTGATTTCAAACAACAAAAGAAAACAGAATATTTTTTTTAGTTTTTTTTATATTTGAAAGCTTAAATATTTTTCGGAATTTTCTATCTCTTAAATGTTTAGCCCTTTTCTCTCTCTTATTTTCAGATTTGTTTCTCTCTCCCGTTTTTTTCCTCTTTGTGTATTTCTCTTCTCCTCCTTGTGTTCAAGACTTCACATATATATATCCCATCCCATAAATCCTTTAATCAATTAAATCAATACTTTTTCTCTACCCAACCCATTATCTTCCCACTCATCCCCATTACATTAAATAAACATATCACACCACCCCATTATATTTTGTCCCCCATGCTTTATTTAAAATAATGCAAGATTCCCCTTTAATTTAAATCTTATCCCCCCTTTATATTAAATAATCATATCACAACCCACCCCATTTCATTTTGTCCCCCATGCTTCAAATAAACAATTTCAAAATGTACAATTCCTAAACTACCCCTTCCGACCTTACTGAAATTACCAAACTACCCCTGAACGTATTACAAATTTACCAAACTACCCATCAGCTATAACACATCAATTAATCAAACTTAACCAAAATATAGACAATATGATCAATTTCTAACAATGTTCAAACAACAATATGAACACGGATGAACATCATAACAACAATATCACATGAACATGATTTTAACAACATTTCAACAACAAATCACATGAACACGAATTGAACAACAAAGAACAACTAAAATTTGATTGAACAATATTTTAGCAACAAACAATCCTATTTTCGGATTCAACAACAACAACAAACAAAGTATGAAAATTTCTAAATTCAATCATATTGAACTTAACATCAACTCTAACAACATTACAACAAACAATTCTTATATTAAACTTTAAACAAGATTATGAGAACAATTCAAGCAATAATCATAAATGGTAAACAAGAAATCAAACTATACAAAATTCGGATTCAAGATCATCCAAACAAAGTAGGAACATGAATGAATCTATTTTAACAACAATAACAAACAAGCTTTATTCAACTTCGAATTAAACTTAAACAAAACAAATAAACATATTCAAATCACTAATCTTCAAATAATCAATTAATCTTTTTAAATTAAATCCAACAAAATTATAACAAATATACATGATCCAAAAATTAAAACCAAAACATAACTTCACATTAAATCACTGAATTAAAAACGAACTTCAAACAAGATGAAACACGAATTAAATCTATATTAACAACAATCAACGGATTCAAACGATTTAAGCTAACACTTTTCTATATTAAAACTAAATCTTCTTAAAATTAATAAAACAAACTGAAAAAATAATTTAATTGAATCTTCAATTTAAATCTATCAACAATATAATTAAACTAACCATTTTTATCTAAAAATAAATAAGAAAAATGAAACAAACTTATACTAATTTCAAATCTGAAAATATCAAACAAATTATGGATGAAATAAAACTTAGAACAACTAACCGTAAATGACCAACGACGAACATCGAACGAACTCTAAACGAAACCAACGAAACTTGGACATAAACGGACTTGAAGACGACGAAGCAACAAGCATCAGTGAAAGATGAAGAAAACGCAGCAGCGACGAGCAAGCTCGTCCATGGTCAGCCGCGATGGAGCAGCGGTGAAGAAGAAAGCGGGCAGCAGTGGCAGCAGCAGCGGCAACACGCATCGGCAGCAATAGGCGGCAGCAGTAGCGGCTTGTTTGGACGACGCAGCAGTAGGGGAAGACGCTATGGTTTCAGAGAACGGACAGCAGCAACCATGTGCGATGGAGGTCGAAACTAAGGCAGCAACTATCATGGGTGTCGAGCTTCAAACTCGACGCCGGAGAAGACGAGACAGTAGCCATGGTTACGAGCAGCAGCAGCATGATGGAGGGGACGGAAACAAACTACCACGACTAGGCAGCCATGGATGTCGAGCTCAAGCTCGAGCTTGACGAAAGACGAAGAAGATGAAGTGACGACGCAGAGATAGCTACGCGGACAGCAGTAGCTATGGTTCTTGGGGTCGTTTGGTCATGACGAACTGTTTGTTGATGGTGTTTGGATGAGAGGGAGTGGGGTCAAAGGCAGCCATGGTAGCTCACTATTTTGGAGATGGAGAAGAAGAAGAAAAGAAGAAGAAGAATGATAGGGGGGGCGGATGACTTAGGTTATTTTTAGGGTTTTTTTTTTTTTTTTTGTTTTGTTTTTCTTTTGGGTTATGGACTGGGTCGACCCAGTTCGAAATGGACTGGGTCGTAGGGAAGATTGGGCCAATTTTTGGGCATGTGGCTTGAAATTGAAGAAGAGGCCTAATTCCGACTTTCTTTATATTTTTGCTTTCTTTTCTTCTTTTATTTCTCTAAAACTAAATTATAAAAATACTTAAACTATTATTAAGAATTAAATTAAGTTATAAAAGCGCAAATTAACTCCCAATAACAATTAACGCACAATTAAGTATTAATTAAGCATAAAATTGTATATTTGGACATTTAATGCTAAAAATGCAAACAATGCTTATTTTTGTAATTTTTTAATTTTTGTAAAACAAATTTAATTACTAACAACTATAGAATTAAATCCTACATGCAAAATGCGACATATTTTTGTATTTTTATTAATTTATCAAATAAACACGCACAGACAAATACAAATAATTATTCAAAATATCACAAAATTGCACACCAAAGAAAAATCATTTTATTTTTGGATTTTTTGGGAGTAATTCTCATATAGGGCAAAAATCACGTGCTTACAAGGATGAGGAGTGAAGCTGGTGGCGATGCTGGATGGGTAACAATGGCGGTTTGTTGACGGAGTTTGGGAGGAGACAGGATCGTTTGATGGTGGTTTTCGCTGGTTTTTTTTCGTAGGGTTTTTTTGGTGGGGCAGACGAGGGGAAGCTGGTGGTTCGACGGTGGTCTTGAGGCAACTGGTTGGGTGGTTGTCGACAGTGGGGGTGCCGGGGAAGGTGACGGGATGGAGAGGGAGCTGTTGGTTGCTAAGGTCGTTTGTTCGTTTTTTTCCCCGTAGGTTTTTCTTTCTTTCTTCTTTATGAAGAAGAAAGATGAACAGTAGTTCCCTCCAAAATTTTTCCACATTCCCCCTTCAAATCCTTTCAAAGTCCTCCTTTTGTTCAGCAAAATGTCCGTGTGTGCCAAGAAAAATGAGCCCCACGCGTGGTGGGGTTCAAGGCATATGTCCCCCACGCGTGGTGGGGTTCCCCACGTGTCGTCGACTCGGTTTATTATGGGCTAGGTCCAAAAAATTAGGCCTAAAACCGGGTAGTTTGAACCCGAATATTATTCTTTTGCCCGGACCCGAAAAATAGGAACACGACGTTGCTTAACTAGTCCTATATAAGCAAAATAGCTACTAAAATAAGACTAATTTAAAACAAAACTATATTATTATTTTCTTAATATTTTTCAAGATTTAAAATAGCTACAAAAATATTAATAAAACTGTTTTTTTTGTAATTTTCGTTTTTTATATAAAGATAAAATATAAAGTAATATTTTTTGCATTTTTTCCAAATTAAAATGACTACAAAACCTTAATAGAATTATAATTTTTGTAATTTTCGAAATTATATAAAGTACAAAAATAAAGTGCAATTTTTGATTTTTTCAAGTTTATGAGGGATACATAAACTAAAATTTATATATATATTTTTTGTAATTTTTTCTTTTGCGAGAAAAATAAAGTAAAATTAGTCAAAATAGCTATATTAGTCCTAAATTAAATATTTAAGCTAAGAACGTAAAAATTCCCGGGGAGGGTCAAAAATCACGTGCTTACAACTGCCCCTCTTTGACTGAAAACACGAAGAGTTTTCCGACAAAGAACGACTAGACGTGTTTTTGACCCGACCATTACTTGGACGGACTACACTTAAGGAAAGGGAGGGAATGTGACCGAGCCCTGGTATCTAAGCTGCCTACATATCCTTGGTTATACAGGAATCAGGCCACGTGTAGTTCGGGAATGGGAGAGATGGTAGAGTGTATCGAGGAGAAGAGCCGATCGAGGTGCCGTTCCGTTGAGGTTCCGGTCCGTGGTCCTGTCATTACAAAAAAACGAAAACTGAAAAAGACTAACTAAGCCTATCAGCTACTAGTTACAAGGATTCCTATCTTCAAGTCTTCTGAAACTTGGTCTTGAGTCTTGAATGGTGCTTCATACAGACTTTGAATTTGAACCTTGATACTTGCTAGTTGTAGGCGCTAGTTCTTGAGCAGATCACATCCGTTCTCCACTTCTGTGCTTCGGATTCATTCATTTTTTTTCTTTTTTTTTTCTTTTTGTTGTGTCCAGCTTTTGTCGACCATCTCAGATGTTGACTCGCATTCTTGAGGCGAGATTCTTGTTGCTTCTATCTTGGATTGAGTGTTGGGGATTTTTGTTGTGGCTTTCTGCCTTCCAATGGGTTACGGCTTGACTTTGAACGATGTTCCGCTGTTCTACAGGCGGACCCCTAACTTCTTCAATCTTCGACATACAACAACCTCCGCTCTACAGTCAGGCTCCTGACAAACAAAACAAACAACACAAATGAAATTTCCTAACCCAGTTTGCACTGGGAAGGTTTGTGAGTCGTTAGCAAAATCGTAGCCCACTGATACTACTGATGCAGTGCTGAGAGTGAACTAAACACTAGACTAGGATGTATTCCCTTGTTATACAGGTGGGCGCCTAACTTCAATGCTTGAAATGTAAAGACTGAAATGTATTCCTCTCGTTATACAGGTGGGCGCCTGGTTTCAACATTTAAGGACTGAAACGAAATATCCTATTCGAGGGCGGATGAACCCGAAATATCCTATTCGAGGGCGGATGAACCCGAAATATCCTATTCGAGGGCGGATGAACCCGAAATATCCTATTCGAGGGCGGATGAACCCGAAATATCCTATTCGAGGGCGGATGAACCCGAAATATCCTATTCGAGGGCGGATGAACCCAAAATATCCTATTCGAGGGCGGATGAACCCAAAATATCCTATTCGAGGGCGGATGAACCCAAAATATCCTATTCGAGGGCGGATGAACCCAAAATATCCTATTCGAGGGCGGATGAACCCGAAATATCCTATTCGAGGGCGGATGAACCCGAAATATCCTATTCGAGGGCGGATGAACCCAAAATATCCTATTCGAGGGCGGATGAACCCAAAATATCCTATTCGAGGGCGGATGAACCCAAAATATCCTATTCGAGGGCGGATGAACCCAAAATATCCTATTCGAGGGCGGATGAACCCAAAATATCCTATTCGAAGGCGGATGAACCCAAAATATCCTATTCGAGGGCGGATGAACCCAAAATATCCTATTCGAGGGAGGATGAACCCAAAATATCCTATTCGAGGGCGGATGAACCCAAAATATCCAATTCGAGGGCGGATGAACCCGAAATATCCTATTCGAGGGCGGATGAACCCGAAATATCCTATTCGAGGGCGGATGAACCCGAAATATCCTATTCGAGGGCGGATGAACCCGAAATATCCTATTCGAGGGCGGATGAACCCGAAATATCCTATTCGAGGGCGGATGAACCCGAAATATCCTATTCGAGGGCGGATGAACCCAAAATATCCTATTCGAGGGCGGACGAACCCAAAATATCCTATTCGAGGGCGGACGAACCCAAAATATCCTATTCGAGGGCGGACGAACCCAAAATATCCTATTCGAGGGCGGACGAACCCAAAATATCCTATTCGAGGGCGGATGAACCCAAAATATCCTATTCGAGGGCGGATGAACCCAAAATATCCTATTCGAGGGCGGATGAACCCAAAATATCCTATTCGAGGGCGGATGAACCCAAAATATCCTATTCGAGGGCGGATGACCCAAAATATCCTATTCGAGGGCGGATGAACCCAAAATATCCTATTCGAGGGAGGATGAACCCAAAATATCCTATTCGAGGGCGGATGAACCCAAAATATCCTATTCGAGGGCGGATGAACCCAAAATATCCTATTCGAGGGCGGATGAACCCAAAATATCCTATTCGAGGGCGGATGAACCCAAAATATCCTATTCGAGGGAGGATGAACCCAAAATATCCTATTCGAGGGCGGATGAACCCAAAATATCCTATTCGAGGGCGGATGAACCCAAAATATCCTATTCGAGGGCGGATGAACCCAAAATATCCTATTCGAGGGCGGATGAACCCAAAATATCCTATTCGAGGGCGGATGAACCCAAAATATCCTATTCGAGGGCGGATGAACCCAAAATATCCTATTCGAGGGCGGATGAACCCGAAATATCCTATTCGAGGGCGGATGAACCCGAAATATCCTATTCGAGGGTGGATGAACCCAAAATATCCTATTCGAGGGCGGATGAACCCATCTTCAAAAACTTGGATTTGTCTTACCTCCGACTGTTTTTCTTAGAATCATGTTGTCTTATTATCTCTTAAGACTTGAATTGATTTCCTCGTTCCTCCGAGAAAATTTTCGACAAATGGCAGAAAATTTTCTGCCCCAGTTTTGGTGCTTTTCCTTGTGGCATGTTTTTTCGCCATTAACAAGATTTCCTTTTCCTGCTTCAAATCAAAGAAAATTTGTTAGTTTTAACACATGGTGAGTGGTCGTGCCACTCCTGCTGGGGATGGGTTTTTTTTCCTTTCTCTTTTCCCCGCTCTGTGCTTCATTACGCTATCAAAACTTGTTGGGGATTATTTTGCTGGGAATGAATTTTCCTCTCTTTTTTTTCCTTCCCCACTCTGTGTTGTCCGACCCTCTTGGAACTTGGTCGAAAATCTGTCAGGGATGCTCCTACATCTTGATGATCTGTTGGGGACCCTCCTGGAATTAGATCCACAATTTTCTCAACTGTTGTTTTCCTGTTTTTCTCCAACTTCCCTTGGAAATTTAGTCCCCTTGGGATCTAGTCCCATTCAACATTTGGTCTTGCGACCAACTTCTTTTTGCTTTATCGCCTTATCTTTGGCATGTCCTATTCGCATTTTGCTTTGCATCATTTGGCAACTGGTAGTAAGCTCTGAAAATCCTTTTCAAAAACAAACTGCTGGGGAGGTAAAGTCTTTAAACCAAAAAAAAAACTAAAAAAGTGATGATTTCAAAAATAGAAAAACAAAAGAAATCTTCCTGAACAAATGCTGGGGAAAAGGAAAGAAGAGAACTTATTTGAATAATATAACCGATCCCAACGATCATGTCGCGCATTCCGGATTAATCAACCCAGTCTATTTGTATCAATCAACCTTTCGGACGGCCTCATGTTGCTGGGGATAAACAGGCACTCAACTCTTTGCCAAATGCGGATTCTTTCCGCCAATCTTGTCTTCTCACCTTATAGTGCCCTTCGAAGGGTTTTCGCTAATAAGACTTCCTCGTTTTATCTTTCTCATCTTTCGTCGCCTTATGGTGCCTATGAAGGTTTTCACCGATAAGACTCTCTCATTTTATTTCTCTCATCTTTCGTCGCCTTATGGTGTCTGTAAAGGTTTTTACCGATAAGACTCTCTCATTTTATTTTCCTCATCTTTCGTCGCCTTACGGTGCCTGTGAAGGTTTTCACCGATAAGACTCTCTCATTTTATTTCCCAGCTGGGGATTGGAGTGCTGCCGATATGACTCTCTCTGCTGGGGATTCTTTCGGCTATCAATTCATTTCCAGCTTATGATCTTCTTCTTTGCTGGGGATTAAAGTGTTATTCCCGACTTCCATTTGCGTTGATTTAGCACTTCTCGGATACTGATCGGGAGGTCTTTTTTTTTGGACATCAATATGGGTTTTTGTGTATGGTTAAAAGAAAAGGGGTAACAAGAGGTTCAAAATAATTTTGATGGGTAAAACATTACAACTCTCGGAATCAACTTCTGCCCCAGTTTTGCTTGCTTGGGGATTTTTTTTTTGTTACACTATGACCGAGCCGTGAGGCGCCTACGTATCCTTCTTTGAGGAATCAGGTCAAACGTAGTTCCCAATTCCTTTGTTTTTTTTTTGTTTTTTTTCTCTCTTTTTTGTGACTTTTCTTTTGTTCTTATTATCATTACTTTTTTTTCTTTTCTTTTATTTTCATTACTGATTCCAAAAGAGGGGTATGAAAGAATAAATAAGGCTCAAAAAGGGGAAGCAAAGGTTAAAGTGTTTGGATAGAAGAAAGAATTGCCTCCGTCATTTCATTCTCTGATAAATGTTAAATACAAACAAACAACAATTACAATCATACATAATATCTCTTAACTGCGTAAGAATTGATAGCCATGTCGTCGCAGTTTCCTTCGATATTTGTTGATCACAAAGCGTCATTGGGCTTGCTCTGTTTAGGTTGCAATAATCAACACACACCACATTAGCCAACCAATCAGGGTATCGAGTGACCCGAATAACCTTAGCATTCAGCTGTTTGGTTACTTCTTCCTTAATCCTCACACTTACGTCGGTTTTGGACTTCCTCAATTTTGTTTGACGGGGGGAAATGCCGGGTCAGTGGGCAATTTTTGAACCACTAAATTGGTGTTTCAACCCGGCATGTCGTCGTATGACCATGCAAAATGTTTTGAATTCAGTAAGTGCTTTGATTAGTTCTTCCCTGATGTTTGGTTCCATATGGATGCTTATCTTAGCTTCCCTGATGTCATCCACATCCCCTAGATTGACAGCAAAATGTTTTTTTTTTCAAATTGGCTCAACTCTCTGTTAATTTCTTCGGAGGCTTCATCCTTATCGTATTCCGACTTTTCATCACAATCTTGTACTATAAGTTCGAAATCAGATTGATTTTTTAGACTAGGTTGAAGATCCGTCGTGCATGCCATGTCATTAGAACCAGTATAAAGAGAACTGTTCAGAAGAGAAAAATAAGAAGAAAAATTAAAACAAAATAAGGAATGAGGAAAAAAAACTTTCACTTTATTAAAATACGGGATAGCAAGGTTTCACACTTTGGCGAGCACAAGAAAAATCTGGATTACAACCCTGGAATAATCCGGACAACAAAAAGAAAATCAGAGTCCACTACCAAGACTCCCTTCGTATAGGAAGAGGAGTAGCCATTCAATTGTTGATTTTTGCTTTCAACCCCACAAACTGCACATCTGCCTCGTTGGACCCTTTTCCAACACCATAACTGGCTTTGTCATCCACCTTTTTCCAACTATACCACCGCTTTTCCACTGGTTAACATTTCTTTTGAACCGACACGGATCAACATCACTGCTTGTGGGGGTTTCTTTAGCTCCCCTCCTTCGCGCACTAGCTCAATCGTGTGGGTTTCAAGGTGTGCCGGCAACGGGTTCTGATTGATGTTGGGCGCCTCTGGTGTCTGAACCTCAATCTTGTTGGCATCAATAAGATTTTGTACTGCATGTTTCAACTTCCAACACTTCTCGGTATCATGTCCGGGAGCCCCCGAACAATACTCACAGCTCACCGAGTGGTCCGTATTTTTGGGAAGGGGATTTGGCAATCTGGGCTCAACAGGACTCAACAAACCTAATTGCCTTAATTTGTGGAACACAACAGTATAGGTTTCCCCCAACTCAGTGAATGTTCTTTGGATTCTTTCATTTCTGAAAGCCTGATTTCCCCGGAAACCTGCCCCTAGAGGGTTCTTGTAGGCTCTTGGCGGTGGATATGTGTTTTGCGGTGGTGTATGTGTGTTCTGGGGAGCCGGCACGCGCCATTGCGGGCGAACCGGAGGCCGAGTATATGTTTGGGCTTGGTGCACGGAGAAGTGTGGTTCTTGAGGTGAATAGTGGTGCTGAGGTGGGCTGTATGGGTAGTTCGGTCTGTGGGGTCTGGGTTGGTTGTAGTATGGTTTACCAGACCTGGACCAACTGCTTGCCTCAATCGTGGCAATTTCTTATTTCTTCCTCCTTCCCAGGGCACCTCCCGTGTTGCTCTGAATAGCCTGGGTCGTTGCCTTGAGCGTTGAGTAATTCAGGATTTTGTCAGACCTCAGACTCCTCTATCATGACCCCTATCTTTACTACTTCATTGAAGGATTTCCCAACCGTCGTCACCAAGTGACCAAAGTAAGTTGGATCCAGTGTCTGCAAGAAGTAGTCCACCATTTCTCCCTCTCTCATGGGAGGATCAACTCTGGCCGCTTGCTCTCTCCAGCGGAACCCAAACTCGCGAAAACTTTCCCCGGGTTTCTTCCCGGTCCTCAATAATGTGAGACGGTCAGGGACTATCTCGAGATTGTATTGGAAATGACCTGCGAAAGCCTGCGCCAGATCATCCCAAGTGTACCATCTGCTGGAATCCTGCCTGGTATACCATTCTAGTGCAGATCCGCTCAGACTTTGGCCGAAATAAGCTATCAGCAGCTCATCTTTGCCGCCTGCCCCTCTCATTTTGCTACAGAATCCCCGCAAATGTGCCATGGGATCACCGTGCCCTTCATATAAATCGAACTTAGGCATCTTGAAACCAGCCGGGAGTTGGACGTCCGGGAAATGGCATAGATCTTTGTAAGCCACGCTGACTTGGTTGCCCAATCCGTGCAGGTTCCTGAAGGACTGCTCCAGGCTTTTGAACTTCCTCAATACCTCATCCTGTTCGGGGGTTTTAACCGGCTTTTCAATCTCTGCCGGTACCTCCAAGTGCGGGTTGTAGGTATGAGGCTCTGGTGCATGAAATGTGGGCTCAGAGGGATAGTATTGCGTATCAGGAGACTGAAACAATGGCTTGCTGGTCGTTCTTTGCAGGGTGGCTGATGTGGGTCCCACAAAAGTGGGAACATTTGGTGTTGGGAGAGGTTGATGGGGTGGTGGAGCTTGGGAATCATGGGGGCTTCTCTCCTGATGATAACGGTGATTCGGGAGGCTTGTTGAAGGGCCGGAGTGAGGGTATTCCGGCATGTGCCCCAATGGCTCAGGGCTCTTTTGTGCTTTGGCTAGAGCTAGCTGCATTGCATTCATCTCTAGTCCCATCCTTTCTATCTTTTCCATCGCTTCCTTTAACAACTGGCTCATCGGCCTTTCTTCCTCGGTACTATTCTCTGAAGTAGTCATTCTTGTTGTTATCGGTCCTTTGGATCTAGTTTGGTAAGGGTGTGTTGCCAGAATTCTTTAACAACTAAATGTTTGAGATTCGGAAAACAACAAACTTGTTAGCGTTTAGAGTTTAACAGATTTGATAACAACACATTGAGGATGCAATGCCCCTAGGGGGTTAACCGTTTCTAACATGCTTTGCTTCAAACAACATGCGTCATCCCGACTTGCTTATTTGCCCCTTTGAAGTACTTTGGGAACCCCTGTATTTTATTCTATTTTGTATTTTCTTTTTCTTTATTAATGGCGGTCGAATCTTATGTGGATTGCCTACGTATCACGTCCCCGCGTGAATCAGACCTTGCGTAGTTCGGACCAATAAAAGATAAACAATACTCAACATTTTTTTTATTTTCATATTAAAACAAACTGGGTTTCAAAGGTTTGAAGATGACCTACAAACTCGAAAATCAAACAACCCACGTGTTCTAATTAAAAGATTTACAAACTCCAAAGCAAATGGCCAGCTTCCTTTCTCCGTTCGACAAATGCAACCGAACGGTTATTTCTGCAAACGTGGCCCCTTCCAAATTCCATATGAATTTTGAGGCCGGGGAGGATTATTTTATGACACTTCTACAAACTTGTCCGTTCTTTTACGAAAATAACCTTTCGACAACTGAGAGATACTCTAAGGCTATTTCGGCAAGAACGGTTTAAGACGCGGCCGAAGCTGGCTCGGCTTATTTTGACTATTCACTTGACCGCTGACTCTTTGTTTTTTTCTTTTCAAATTACAATAAAATCTGGTGTTGCAAACACGGCCCTTCAGCGCCTCGGGGACAAAGATTTATAGGGTTGTGTGGGTCAACTAGACCAAAAATCCTAAACATGACCCAAAAGTGGCTGTTTATGCAAAGTCAGCCTTCCGGCGTTCCTTTCGGGAACATTCGACTATTTATGACATAACAACATCACCTGACTTATTTATGACTCTTTTTATCATTTTTCAAATTAGAAAACTCAATATTGCAAACACGGCCTTTCAACGTCTCGGGGACGAAGATTTTTAAGGCTGTGTGGGTCAACTGGACCAAATCTTAAAAAAAATGACCCAAAGGTGGCTGTTTATGCAAAGTCAGCCTTCCGGCGTCCCTTTCGGGAACATTCGGCTATGTTTTGACAAAACAGCGTCACCCGACTTCTTTATGACAGAATTGACATTTTGACATGTTTTTTTTTTAATTTGTTTTTGGCTATTTTAGCAAAAGGTGAGTTGGACATCACCCGACTTATTTATGACATTTTTTATTTATTTTATTACTTATTCGTTTTTGGCTTTTTTAGCAAAAGGTGGGGTTGGACCCGATGATGGTTGCCTACGTATCTCACATCCGGTGAGAATCAAACCCGCGTAGTTCGGGCTATCCCGAATAAAGTAAATAAACTAAACCCTTTTTTTCTAATTTTATTTTTTGAAGGAAAGATTTATAAAGAAAAATAAAATATTTTTGGAATTTTACTTTTAATGAAAGATATGCTTACGAAAATATTTTTTGAATTTTGAATTTTCTTTTCAATGGAAAAGAAGAAAGAAAATATTTTCGGATTTTTTTTAATTATATATATTTTTTATTGTTTTTTTAAATAATTAAAAAGACTTTCTAAAGAAGTCAATAATGGAAAGTATTTTTGGATTTTTTTTTGTTTTGAAAATTGTGGGTCTAAAAAACTTTTCTAGACTTTTTGGCAAGACAAATATTTTTTGCAACAAATAAAGATATATATATATATATATTTTGGAAACAAAGAAAAACTTTTTGGATTTATATATATATATATGCAACAAATAATGAAACCACTTTCAACGCCCGACTCTTTTATTTTTTTATTTTTTGACATTTTCATAAACAAATAAAAACCATTTTAAAACAAGACTCTTTTTCATTTTCATTTTTCATTTTCCTGGCAAAACAAACTATTTCCCTTTTCTATTTTTTTTTGAAAAACAAGACAGAACAATGACTTTTTTTTTTAATAAAACAAACTAATAAGACATTTTTTTTCATTTTCTTAAAATTTCGGCAGAGTTTTGACAGTATTTGGGTATTGGGTTTTTTCAAAAATAAACAATCAATTCCCTAACCGCTATTTCCTTTTTTTTTTAAATTCACAATATTCATAATATTCAAACACCGGTCAACATGCGGGCGCGAGACAAATAAATGCACGGAAAACAAATAGGATGCATCAGGATGGTCTTTTCATATCAGGTTGCTAGTCCTAGACGGACCCAACCCCTGTGTTGAGTCCCCTAAGTTAAATGCAACGTGATGCAAATAAGCGTTCCTACTAGGGATCCGGCATGAAGTCACGTTATTCTATGTTCAAAACCTGGGTCGGTGTTCTAGACAGTGTACCCGAGCGGACAACTCGAGCTGAGGAAGGAGCTCCTTTCCGGGACCAAAAGGCCAGCCGGCTTAGAAACTTTCCGAGCCTCTTTTATTTAGGGTATGACACTAACAGAATAGGGAGTCTCAACCAGTAAGCACATCCCCGGAGGTAAGAAGAGAAAGGTTTCGGCACAATTTATATACAGTTCAGATAATATCAAAGCGGTAAAAGCAGCATTTAGCACATTAGGCTCAAAACATGTAAAAATCAGATAAAGCCAAATATAATAATTTATCTAAGCTCGAATTTCTAACCCTGAACCAGTGGTTCTGGGTCAAAATCCCCAGCAGAGTCGCCAGAGCTGTCACACCTCCTTTTTCCGCACCCGAGGGGCGCAGGGGGAGTTTTTCCAATTAAAGGACAATCGAAACGGGATTGGTTTAATTATTTCAGAGTCGCCACTTGGGAGATTTAGGGTGTCCCAAGTCACCAATTTTAATCCCGAATCGAGGAAAAGAATGACTCCATATTACAGTCTGCGTACCAGAAATCCGGATAAGGAATTCTGTTAACCCGGGAGAAGGTGTTAGGCATTCCCGAGTTCCGTGGTTCTAGCACGGTCGCTCAACTGTTATATTCGGCTTGATTATCTGATTTTATACAAATATGAACTTATGTGCAAATTTTAACCTTTTACCGCTTTTATAATTATTATTTTAAAAGAATGTGAACATCATTTAAAACATGTCTTTGGACTGCGTCACATGAAATGCACCCATAATCCGGAACACATTTTATTTGATGTTTTGGGATTTGGATTTGGGTCGCATGAAATGCACACCCATGTTTAAGAAAGTAAATTATTAAACACGCGCCTAAAGAGACTATTGCGTTATTATTTCGGGAAGGCCATGAAATTCGCTAAACGGCCCTCCTGAATTCTGAGTAATTTAAAACAAGTATTTACTGAGGGCCCCGCAATTCGTATTTTTTTATTCGGCGAGGCTCATCTCCTTCTTATTTTTTAAAGGAATTTGCAACGTCGTGGACATGCATCTCGAACCACGTTACAATCAATGTACCCGCGATTTAGAGACACATTTCAACTCCGCTGAGATTTGGATTTGGGTCACATAAATGTGCACCCGAGTTAGGGAGGATAAATTATTAAAGGCGCGCTTAAAGCAACTCGCGCATTATTATTTTGGGTCGGGCCGTGAAATTTGCTAATCGGCCCGTCCCGGAATCTAAGTGTTTAATACATATATTTTGTGAGGGCCCCGCAATCTGTGCGTTTTCATTTGGCGAGGCTCGTCTCATTTTTATTATTATTATTATTTTTTTATATTTTCTTTTTAAAAAAAAGGAAAACTTAAAGTTACTACATTTTTTACTTTATCTATTTAAAGAGTTAATTCAAAGTTATTAAAATATATTGCAAGTCATGCTATACGTAACGCACTAGTGGTTCACGACAAGTTCTATTTAACTATGTTCCAAATTGGAGCCGGGCCACATGAGATGCACCCCCGGTTCCTTTAATCTAATTACATACAAACCAACAATATTGCCACAAATCACTAATTTGACGCTATTTATAAACTATCATTCTTTTTCCTCTTAATCTAGTTTAATGAAATATAAGCTAATAATCTAACAATAAATGGCAAACATCTGACAATTAGTGATAAACAAAAATATATAATTAACAACAGAACATAACATATACAATCAGCGATAAACTAACATGACGAGATAAACTTTAAAATACGGCAAATGTATTACTACTACTCAAATTTACCGAGACAAGACATGGAAGCAAAGAACACACCGAGACAATAAAAATAACATGAATACTCACGTTTAACAGCAACGTCGAGTTTCAACATCTCGAACTCGCCAACAACCTCGACGTACCGGACCTCGACGAACCAAAGTCGACCTCGACGGAACTCATCCCGGACAGAACTTCTGGGCTGTTTTGTTGAACGTTTTCGTTAGGTTTCATCTTGTGCGTATGTGTGTTTTCTTGGTCAGTCATGGCAAGGGGGAAAGGTCGTTCATGGCTGGACGTTGCAGGCAGTCGTTTGGACGTGGGGGTGCGACTGGATGGTCACCTTGGGCAGTGACGACACAGCAGGAGCTGGGCTTTGTTCGTGGTCGACGAAGGGAGTTCAGATAGGAGGATGGTCGACTGGTGGTGGGTTGTTGACGGAGGTGGTGTTTGCTGGATTTTGTTGGACGAGTTTTGGTTACGTCGAAGGAGAAGGAGTGGTCGACGAACGTAAGAGAGTGGTGACGACGCAGTGGGGGTGGCGACTGGTTTGGGTTTGTTTGGTGTTTCGGACGCGATGGTGATGCGAGGAGGATGACTAGTGAAGCTGGTGGCGATGCTGGATGGGTAACAATGGCGGTTTGTTGACGGAGTTTGGAAGGAGACGGGATCGTTTGATGGTGGTTTTCGCTGGTTTTTTTTCGTAGGGTTTTTTGGTGGGGCAGACGAGGGGAAGCCGGTGGTTCGACGGTGGTCTTGAGGCAGCTGGTTGGGTGGTTGTCGACAGTGGGGGTGCCGGGGAAGGTGACGGGATGGAGAGGGAGCTGTTGGTCGCTAGGGTCGTTTGTTCGTTTTTTTCCCCGTAGGTTTTTCTTTCTTTCTTCTTTATGAAGAAGAAAGATGAACAGTAGTTCCCTCCAAAATTTTTCCACAGTCCCCCTTCAAATCCTTTCAAAGTCCTCCTTTTGTTCAGCAAAATGTCCGTGTGTGCCAAGAAAAATGAGCCCCACGCGTGGTGGGGTTCAAGGCATATGTCCCCCACGCGTGGTGGGGTTCCCCACGTGTCGTCGACTCGGTTTATTATGGGCTAGGTCCGAAAATTAGGCCTAAAACCGGGTAGTTTGAACCCGAATATTATTCTTTTGCCCGGACCCGAGAAATAGGAACACGACGTTGCTTAACTAGTCTTATATAAGCAAAATAGCTACTAAAATAAGACTAATTTAAAACAAAACTATATTATTATTTTCTTAATATTTTTCAAGATTTAAAATAGCTACAAAAATATTAATAAAACTGTTTTTTTTTGTAATTTTCGTTTTTTATATAAAGATAAAATATAAAGTAATATTTTTTGCATTTTTTCCAAATTAAAATGATTACAAAACCTTAATAGAATTATATTTTTTGTAATTTTCGAAATTATATAAAGTACAAAAATAAAGTGCAATTTTTGATTTTTTCAAGTTTATGAGAGATACATAAACTAAAATTTATATATATATTTTTTGTAATTTTTTCTTTTGCGAGAAAAATAAAGTAAAATTAGTCAAAATAGCTATATTAGTCCTAAATTAAATATTTAAGCTAAGAACGTAAAAATTCCCGGGGAGGGTCAAAAATCACGTGCTTACACCTGATATTGTCAATACAAGAAGAAGAAAGTCAGCAGAGTAGTATGTAACACAGCAACAACAACAATAACCAGCAATAACCAACAAACGGAACACCTAGTGACAGATTTGAAAACCAAATAAAATCCAGCAATAACCAGTGAAGTAGTAGCAAATAACCAATCAAACTCAAGGAACAAACCACATGAAAATCCAGAAACACCAATAATAATCAACGGGCAAAAATAAAGTGACCTTCTTTTTTTAAAAAAGAAATTGAAAGACCAGTTAATGTTTAACCCTTAATTCTCTCTTAATGTTCAGAAAATTCTTTCTTTTAAACTCTCTTCAAATTCGAATCCCCAAAAATCTTTTAATATTTTCCAATTTTCTCTCTCTATTTTCAGCTAATTCTTCTCTCTTAATTCTGTCCAAGTCTGCTCTATTTATGTCTCATCACAGACCCCTTAATCAATTAATCAAATAATAAAACCATCCATTTTCTCTTACCAAACCCACTACTACATAAAAAATGCAATTATTATTTATTTAATCAACTTTTCTTGAGCCCCGTAATCCTACTATGTCGTGTTCCCCATTATTGATTAAACAAATGTATTATTCCCCACTACCACATGTCTTGTCCCCCACTATATTATTTTAATACCTTATTTTAATTTTATTAGCTTAGTGGACAAAGCACTCAAAATAAATAATTGTTCAGATTTTCAATTCCAAAAATACCCATATGAAATTACTGAAATGACCATTTTACCCCTGAAAATACTGCAATTTACCAATCTACCTCATCAGGTATAACCAATTCACCTAATCAATTCTAACCAAAATACAGCAGCTATAACCAATTCCTAATCAAATTTAATCAACAAATTCAAACTAAATGATGAACAACAAAGAAACAACTGGAATTATTTTGACTGAACAATATTTTTTAACAACAAACCTACTTTCAGATTCAACAACAATAACAAACAAGTATATTCAAATCATTGAGCTCAAATTCAAATTAAATTTAAACAAAACAAATAAACAGATTCAAATCACTAAACTCAATAATCAATTGATCTTCAAATTAAATCCAACAACATTACAACAAAGATGAATGATTCAAACTAAATCAGAAAACTAAAAACCAAAACATAAACTCACATTAAATCACTGGATTAAAAACGAACTTCAAACAAAAAAATGAACACGAATTAAATCTAAATTAAACAACAAAGATGAATGATTTAAATGATTAAACTAACACCCTCCTATATTAAAACTAAACAAAAACAAATTAGTGGAAATAAACCGAAGAAATAATCAAGAAATGAAAAACAACGAACAAGAAAAGAATCAAACATATACTGATTTCAAATCCGAGAATATCAAACAAAATACAGACAAAAATGAAACTTAAACCAACTAACCGGAAATGAACAACGACGAACTCGAACGGAAACAAATCTGCCCGAATTTTTTTTGTAAGTTTTTCGGTTGATTTCAGGCGATGAAGCTGGACGACGAAGACGAAAAAGAACTCGACCACGAAGACGACGATGAAGCAGCGTGAGGCTGGTCGAGCTGTTGGTCGTTTGGGACGAGGAGATTGAGCAACAGCAATGAAGAAGAAGAAACAGCAGGTGAAGCTCATGGAGCTTGACGATGGTTTGAGCATGACGTGGTCATTCACTGCTGTGTGAGGCTAGTCGAGCTGCTGGTTGTTGTGGTCGTGAGGACGTGAGCTGGGTGTGTGCGATGAAGAAGACGAAGCTCAGGCGTGGTTGTGAGGACGTGAGCTATGTGTGTGGTCGACGGGAATGGAGGCGAAGAAGATGAGAAGGGTCGTTTGGTTGGTGTATTGGTTGCTACTGTGATGGTCGTTCATGGCTGGAGCTTCGCGACTGGAGGGTCGTTCATGGATGGAGCTTCGCGACAGGAGGGTCGTTGGTTGTCGAAGACGAAGCAGCGAGGGTGGTCGACGAGGCAGCAACAGTGGTCATGGTGGAGCTGGAAGGAGGGCAACCATGGATGCTGGACGAAGAAGAAGAAACAGCGAGGGTGGTCGACGAGGCAGCAGTAGTGGTCATGGTGGTTCGGCTGGAGTGAGGGAGATGGTAGTGGTGGAGCTGGAAGGAGGGCAGCCATGGCAGTCGAGGGGGATGGGGTGGAGAAGAAGAAGAAGAAGAGAGGGGTGGTCGGGTAGGTTTTAGATTTTGTTTTAAGGTTTTTTCAAAACAAATGTCCAAATGGAAGAAAGGGTGGGAGTGTTTGCTTGGGGTTATGGGGCGGACAGGGTCGGGTCGACCCGGTAGGAGTTTATTTGGTTTGGGCCTGGTTGATTTAAATTAAAAGGTGGCCCAATCCGATTTTCTTCCTCTTTTATTGCTTCTTTTTTCTTCTTTTATTTTTTCTTAAACTGAAACTAAATTCTAAAAATCCTAAATTATCATATAGAACTAAATTAATTTATAAAAGCGCAAATTAACTCCCAATAACAATTAACACACAATTAAATAACAATTACGATAAAATCACACAATTTGGACATTAAATGCTAAAAATGCAACGTACATTATTTTTATGATTTTTTCTTTCTTGTAAAACAAACTTAATTACTTCTAATTGTAGAATTAAATCATAAATACAAATTTTTGTATTTTTTTTATTAATTTCACAAATAAACATGCATGGACAAAATTCAAATAATTATCAAAAAATGTCACGAAATTCTCAAAATTGCACACAAAAGAAAAATTATTTTATTTTAAATTTTTTGAGAGTAATTCTCTCATAGGGCAAAAATCACGTGCTTACAATCATCATCAACAAATATTCATCATTTAAATGAAGTTCAACTTCGCAGTGTTCAAGCTCAAATTACATGTTCCAAGAGGGTTAAGTCCAAAATAATTACCTGAAATTTTCACCTTGCATAAAACTAAAATAAAAATTGTGTACGCGAATTAAAAAGTTCACCTTAACTATTTAAGCACTATAGTTTGAGACAAGAGGGGTTGCTAGACAAGACGAGTTGCTTTGATGGTAAACAATCTTCACCTTCAACCAAGAGATTGTGAGTTCGAGTTTCCCAAGAGTAAGGTGAGAAGTTCTTGGAGGAAGGATGTCGGGGGTCTATTTGAAAACAGCCTCTCTACTCTAGGGTAGAGTTAAGGTCTGCATTATACTGGGTTATTGATGTTGTTTGAAACCAAATTAACTGCTATAATGACTTAACCACTAAAATCAAGTGAAGTTGGCAACTCCACCTTGGCCCTCCTTTGCCTTTTGTAATCAAATTTCTCTTTCTTTATCCTTTTCTAGCTAATATTGAAAAGGAGAGGTCATTAAAATAACTGATCTTATTATAGTACACAAGACAATACTATAGACAAACAAATGCCAACTTGATTAATGACATCACCCTTTTCCCACATAAAACAAAACAAACATTGTCAATTTAGTACGGAATCATGTGTTTTGAGTCACTTGACACATACCAGTCATTTGAAAAGCTATTCTCATGGTTTTCATCAGTGAAAAGTAGCTGTCTTTTATCAGATTCTGAACAAGATTTCATTATTTATCATAGAATAGAGTGTAAAGAAGAGAAATGGTTATAATGGAGATGCAATCTTGGTCAAAGGATGTTTTCCCTTTTGTTGCAATGGTGTTGGTGGAATGCTGTGAAATGGGAATGATTACACTTGGAAAAGCAGCTATGAATGATGGAATGAGTAATCTTGTTTATGTTGTTTACTATAATGCCCTTGGTACCTTTCTTCTTCTTCCTTTCTTAATCTTCCATAGGTGCAGGTTTGTCAAAATCAAATACTCTTCTGCCATTTTTTTGTGATTACTTCTTACTTTTTAGTAGCTCAAATTTCTATCTTTTTTTTTCCAGAAGCAATATGGCTCTTATTACATTGTCTATACTGTGGAGATTCTTCCTTCTTGGTCTATTGGGGTATTGTACAAATTTCTTCTCTGTTTTATTGATACCAAATTTGGGGTCTTTTCGATTAAAAAAATCAGAACTTTACTTGTAAATTCTATTGCAGAATATGTTTGCTGCAGGTCCTGGCCTATACAGGTATCAAATACAGCTCTCCTACTCTGGCAGCTGCTTTAGGGAATTTGTTGCCTGGTTTTACATTTTTGCTTGCCATCATTTTCAGGTATAGGACTGCCAAATTGGGCTTAGCCAACTTCTACTTTTTGTTAGATTTAAGTAACATGCTCATACAGTATATGGATTCTTATATTATCAGTTAGCTTAAAATATTGTAGTAGGATAAATACCATTTTTATTAGGTTACCAAGTAATGTTTGTCATAGAAATTTACCTGTAATCACTTTATAAATGACCAGGCTGTATAAAAATATTTTATACTGTTAGTGCAGTAAACTCACTTTTATCTCTGAGTCAAAGTCCGCAGTTAGGTGTTTCCAGTACTTTTTTTTTGAGTTTCTTACCCGGTGTCCGCTTTGGTGTAACTGGTAAAGTTGCTGCCATGTGACCAGGAGGTCACAGGTTTGAGCTGTGGAAATAGCCTCTTGCAAAAATGCAGGGTAAGGCTGTGTACGATAAACCCTTGTGGTCCGGCCCTTCCCGGGACCCCGCGCATAGCGGGAGCTTAGTGCACCGGGCTGCTCTTTACTCGGTGTCCGGTACTTACATTGGAGCACGACTATATCTGGATTCGCACCGCGTAGGACCCCATTCGGGGAGGTGGTCCCTGCCAAAGATTTTTCCATACTAGGGCTCGAACCCGAGACATCTAGTTAAGGGAAGAGCAGCCCCATCCAGTGCACCACGTCCTTTGGTGGTGATGTTTCCAGTACCCAAGTTATTCTATCATGGCATATGCAAAAAGTTGTAATCTTCTTATTTAAACACAAATCTTTTGACATAGTGCTGCAAAATCACTAGCTTCTGCCACTGAATAGCCTGGGCTTTTGAACCATGAGCTTTTTTCTTGAATAGTTGAATAGTAGAAGTGGTACTTTGCAAGATTGCAAGATTTTAGTTGTGTCTAGTGGTTCACATGTTCAGAATTTCTTCAGTCTTTTTGCAATTTTCAGGATGGAGAAGTTAGATATAAGAAAAGCCAGCAGTCAAGCAAAATCTTTGGGCACCATAGTTGCAATTATAGGGGCATCTATCATGACTCTGTACAAAGGCCCAAGAGTACTTGGATCATCTAATTTGCATTCAGATTCATCTCATCACTCTTTATTTTCACAAGAATCGAACTGGTTACTGGGAGGTCTTCTCATTACCATCACCTGCATCATGTCTTCTGGATGGAACGTTCTTCAGGTAAAACATATTACATGTAATTCAACAATGAGAATGAATTTCAAGTTAAAAACCATCTTCACAATCTTTCAGAGTTAGCAGTGTGTTTCGTGTATGTAGGACTTATTTCAGTTAATGATACTGCCCGTAGAACATCGTGGAAACAGCCTCACAATAGACCCTAGTGGTCCGGCCTTTTCCCTGATACCGTGATACCGCGATACCGCACATAGCAGGAGCTTAGTTTACCGGGGTGCCCCTTTTTATACTGCCTGTAGAACATGTCATAGTAGAGGATGCTTCAATCTGTTTCCAATTCATAGCTCATAAGTCATAAAAAATCATTTTGTCTCGAGCAAAGTTTTGGTAGGCTCGATTCATTTTACACTTACTAGAATTTCACATAGTGCCTAAATTATTTAATTGTAGACTCTCGTCGTCTCAACCATTTTAACATTAAACTGTGGCTGCTAATTTGATATTGGTTTAAGTTATAAGTAGGTTTATAACTCAGTATTAGGACATTATTACAAATTCATTTCATGTTGTACTCTCTTAGACAGATACCGTGAAGAAATACCCTGAACAAATGACAATAGTGTTCTTCACTTGCTGCTTTGGGAGTATTCAGTGTGCAATTTTAACTCTGGTATTAGAAAGAAATCCAGAGGCATGGATGGTGAAGCCTGGGATTGGGATGATAGCCATTGTTTTCTCAGTAAGAAATTTGATGCTTCATTTTCAGTTCTCTTCTATACCTTGTTCTTTAACAGACATCTGATCTGTTATCTTAAACTGTAGGCGGTTTCTGGAAGTGTGTTTCGTTACAATGTTTTGACATGGTGCTTGGACAAGAAAGGTCCTCTTTATGTAGCAATGTTCAAGCCCTTGGGAATGGTAATTGCAGCAATTTTGGGGATCCTATTCCTTGCCGAATCACTCCATTTAGGAAGGTATATATAATATATTCAAGCCATTATATTGTTGTTTGCTACAATTTGTTACTTTATTTTCACTGTTTCTTGAGCTGAGTGTCCGTCGGAAACATCCTCTCTACCTCCACAAGGTAGGGGTAAGGTCAGGGTACACACTAACCTCCCCAGACCCTACATGTGCGATTACACTGGGTTTGTTATTGTTGTATATTCAAGTCATTCTTTTCCTCATGCTGATACATGATTGATCAATTAGCTTTGAGTTGCTTGTAGTTATATTACAAAAACTAGGCTGACCAGCGTCAAACGGACACTACTAGTTTAGGTATAGCTTCTGCTGCTGCTGCTGCTACTAGTAATACTTCTACGACTTTATGTAATGAGGTGCTGCAGTCATCCTGCTCCCTGTAATACTCTCTTTGTTTAATAAAAAAGGGGTAGCCCGGTGCACAAAGTATCCTCCATTCACACAGGGTACGGGCAAGGGCCGCACCTCGAGGAGTGTGATGTAGGCAGCCTACCCTGATGCAAGCCTCAGTGGCTAATTCCACGGCTCGAACCCGAGACCTATAAGTCACATGGAGACAACTTTACCATTGCTCCAAGGCTCCCTTTCCCCCTCTTTGTTTAATGTTTTTTTTTTTGTCAGCAAGAAAGAAAAAGAAAATTAAACTCTCTTTGTTTAATGCATCTATAATTGGTTAAAAGGCTTGAAGTAGTAGTTTTTAATGCACATATATAAATTCATGAAGTAAATATCTGTTACAATGTGGTGGGCAGTGTTATAGGAGCAGTTATCATATCTGCTGGATTTTATTCTGTGCTGTGGGGAAAGGCCAAGGAGATCAAGTCCATGCTTGAGATTGAGGACATTGTTTCTGGAATTGACTCATCAAGCCAAAGAAGCCCTCTATTGCAAAAGTAAATTGCACAAAAAAACACATAAAATAAAGTGTTATTTATGGCCCTTTTACTATGCTGCTCAACCATGTTAACTAACACTACTATTTCACAAGTATTTGAATGCGCCAGCGAGTGCTGCTTAATTTCAGATGAAGATGATAAAAGCTAGTGGATGAGGCATTAGATTAATGAGAGGCAAATTAGTCACGAGTAGACTCAGGATTTAAATTTGACGAATTCTATATTTATTCTTACCACTGAATCTTCAGAACTTAATATTTGTAGAAATTTAGTTTTTCACATATATATTTATGCTCCGTGTAGAAATATTAGGTTCAATTGAACTCATAATGCATCCGCCTCTGCTTAATAGGTGTATGTGCCAAGACATATAGCATCCAAAAACTCTTCAAGAAAGCAGATTAGCTTAATACCAGCAAATATTTTTAACCTCCTTCCCTTTTTTTCTGGTTCTTAAATGTGGTAGGAAGAAGTCCAATAAAGATTGTCTATTTGCATGATTATTTCATTTGGTTAAACATGGTTTGGGCAGAAATTCGCTGTCCAGAAATCCACCCCTTTGGAAGAGTATAGCATAATTGATTTGTCTACTGCCTGGAATTCTGTCACTCTATAAGTATTAGGGGTACTCAAGTGACGAGAAAGGAGTATAATTTATAAGTGTTAGGATATCGACTCACATGTAAACATTTACAAGGCTAAACAGCATATGCTACTCTATAAAAGGAAAAAAAATACTTACATTTTCCTGTGTTTAAAGCAGAACAGTAACCTCTGTTATATGCACACATGAGAGTTGAGACGTTCATCACCTTCATGATTTAAGTGATGTATTTATACTTTAATTTATACTAAAAGTTGAATTCTTTTTGTTGTAAACATTGAATGAAGATAAGTACTATTCACCCGATAAAACAACGGACTAGTCTTCTTGTAGTAGTAACATACAAGGAGGAAAGATTTGATTATTTGCTTAAGATAATATTAAGATAATATATACCACTGAGTTAAAGATTTGATTCGGTCAAAAGGAGTTGGTTAAAGCTGTCAGGAAAGAAAAAATCAGGTATAATACGGAACCTAGTAAAGCAATACTTGCACGACGATAAATCAGATAACAAAAGAGAATTATACCAAAAGAGACACAAACATTTAACGTGGTTCGGTCAATTGACCTATATCCACATATGGAAAAGAGCAATCCATTATATAAAAATAAAGTACAAAATATCGAGAGAACAATCTCACGAAAAGGCAAACATAAGTGACGCACTAACACTTGTCCCGTAAAATCTCCCCCTAAACACGACTCTCAAACCCCATATGACTACATTGTGGATGCTACTGAATGAGAAGGAAAGATCTTCAATTTATAGAAGTCCAAACCTTTTCCTACAAGAAAAGGGACTAGCCAAATATGAGAAATTTATAATTTTCTTCTACAGGAAGGAAAACTCAATTATAGTAAACATTTTGCCTTTTCCTTCAAGAGATAGGAAAACCAAATATGGTAAGAAAATTAGGACAATACCTAACAATTCTCCCCCTGGCCTAAATTTTCTGACGAAATTAACTTGATCCACCTTCTTCTCATAATCTTCAATAATCGCATCTCAACGTGAGTACTACTCCGGTCAAATTTGTCAAACAAAAATCATGATTATCGTCAAATACATTGCGATTAGAACTAAACCTGTCAAGATGAGCCTGTCTTGAACCTCACTCTGATACCATTTGTTATGTTGAGGAAGAGGCAAACCCAAAAATAAAAAAGATAAAGAATACCAAATTTCAACGTGGAAAAACCTTCAAATCGAAGGTAAAAACCATGAGATCACAGAGATCCAAAAAGCTCCATTATAACAATAAGAGAGTTACAAAAGTTCTCCAAATTGGCTACATGACAATTGCCAAACACGGAGCAACAATAGCAACAACACATCAATTGAAGGAGGAGAAGTCACAAAACTGGAACTGCTGTTCGGGGCTCAAAATCAGATGCTACAGGCCTCAAATCCAGATCTTCACCATTCAAATCAAAGATAAAGATATTACAAACACTCAGTCAAAATGTTAGCCTAATCTAACGGTTAACAATTCGGAAAACGTAATTTGAAGTTAGCTGGTCGGAATAAAATCTGCAGCAAAACGAATACTTTTCTTCTCTCTTCTCTATTGATGAAAGCTCTCTAAAAAACCACTCATATGTGCTTAAGTCTTTCAAAGACTTGTACCAATGAGCATAGAGCAATTCTTCAAGGTTGTCCTATTTATAGATAATGAGTGGTGTTTTATCTTAAAGCCAAAACCAACTCTAAATAGGAATAAAAAACCGAATCCAATTTCGAATAAGAATGGCAACCAAAAGAAAATAGGATTAGGCCATTGGGACTTTGGTCGGACAACATGGGCATGTACCCAACAAACTCCTCCTCCAACCAAGGGTCCAAATGTGTCTTCAAGTAGAGGAACTATTGACAGGCTTCATGCCTGCCAATTTTTTGCAAAACGCATGCTTATCTGCAAGCTCAACTACGAAGTCCTCAGACTGCTCCATATAAATCTCATAATCTAAATCACCATGAAGAAAAGTAGTATTGACATCTATCTGCTCAACCTGTAAATCTAGACTCGCGGCTAAGCCTAGAACTACACGAATAAAAGACATCTTTATAACATGGGAAAAATTTCATCAAAGTCAACTCCCTTCTTCTGGCCAAAACTTTTAACAACTAACCTCGCGTTGTACTTGGGCGCAGAGGTATGGTTATCTTGTTTTACTCTGAATATCCATTTGTTTGATAAAGTTTTCTTATCTTTCGGTAATTTCATTAACTCATATGTGCCATTCTCATGGAGTGGCTTCATCACATCTTTCATGGCTTCTATCCACTGATCTTTGTGAGTATCTTGCATGGCTTCATCATAGCTCTCAGGTTCTTCCATATCAGTCAAAAGTACATACTCATCAGGAGGATAGTGCATGGACTTTTGCTTCTCCCTTGTAGATCTTCTAAGAGAGGTTTCAGGAGCATTCGAAGTAGTTACCTAGGCAGGAATTGGTTGTTGATCAACCACAACTTCAGCAACTGGAGCATCCATAACATCTACACCATGATGATCATTTTGATCTTGGTCACTATCTTTATTATTATCTTGGGTTCCTTCATGTGCAATAGGTTCCTTGGCAATAGAAACTGGATCAATATCAACAAAGCTCTCATTACTCTGAGAATCTATCTTCTCAGTTTTGTCAATATCTTCAATAGTCTAGTCTTCAAAGAATATTGCACCACGACTTCTAATAAGTTTATTGTCAACTGAATCATAAAAATGATACCCGAACTCATCTTGACCATAACCGATAAAGGTGCACTGCTTAGTTTTGACATCCAGTTTCGATCTCTCATCTTTATGAGCATGCATACAAGCTTTACACCCAAAAACGCTCAGGTGATTATAAGAAATATTTTTGGCAAGCCAAACTCTGTATGGGACATCACCATCCAAGGCAATAACAGGAGACAAATTGATAACATTGGAAACAGTGTTAAGTGCTTCTGCCCAAAATGTATTTGGAAGTTTAGCCTCTGAAAGCAAGCATCTGACTCTCTCAACTAGAGTTCTATTCATCATCTCTGTCAAACCATCCAATTGAGGCATCTTGGGCGGAGTTTTCTGATGACGAATTCCTTGTTCCTTGCAATAGTTATCAAAGGGACCACAATATTCACCACCATTGTCTGTGCGAATACATTTTAATTTCTTCCCCATCTGTCTCTCAGCTAAGGCCTGAAATTCCTTAAACACGCCAAGTGCTTTATCTTTAGATTTCAAAGGATACACCCAAAGCTTACGAAAATAATCATCAATGAAGGTCACAAAGTAAAGTGCACTACCTTTTGACTTTACTTTAAAAGGACCACACAAATCATAGTGTACTAGCTCCAATAAATCGGGCTTTCTTAAGGGAGGATGGCTATGAAAGGAAACCCTTTTATGTTTGCCAACTAAATAATGGATACACCTTTTCAGCTTTTCTTGTTTCACTCCAGAAAGTAAACTTTTCTTAGCCAAATACGTAATACCCATCTCGTTCATATGACTCAATCTTCTGTGCCACAATTCTGATAAAGTGTCACTTTCCACCAGATTTATGAAGTCATTAAGAATAGAGCCCTGTATCACATACAAATGACCATACTTGACTCCTTGAGCCACTACTAACGAGCCTTTGGTGAGCTTTCATTGGCCATTAAAGAGGGCATTATGTTAACCTTCATCGTTTAATCTTCCTGCGAAAATCAAATTGAAAGAAAAGTCTGGAGCATGCTTGACATCTTGAAGAACTAATGTTGGACCATTATTAGTTTTCAAACAAACTGTGCCAATACCAAACACCTTAACTTCACTAGCATTGCCCATCTTTAACACTCTAGAATCAACAAGAGTATAAGATGAGAAAAAGTTTTTTCTTGGTGTGACATGTGAGGTAGCTCTAGAATCTACTATCCAGCTCGTCTCATGGGATACCAAATTGATGACGTTTTTATCGTTAGCAAAAAGAAGGCCATATCGAACAATAGCAACAACATTGTTCTCTTTATTTTCAACTTTCTTTCCTTCTCTAGTGTTCTATCTCTCCCCTGATCTTCTATAACCAAGATATTTGCTTGTGAGGACGAACCCTGAGATTTTCTCCTTACTTCCTCGTTCAACACACTACTCTTGGCATATTCCATGGTCACCTTGCCTCTAGGAGCTGAATTTGTCAAAGAAACACGAAGAGTTTTCCAAGAGTCTGGAAGAGTATTAAGAAGCCAAAGTCCTTATATCTTATCATCAAAATTAACTCTCATTCCAGATAGATGATCAAGGACATCCTAAAAATTATTTATGTGATCAAGGATAGACTGCCTTCCTTGTATTTAAAGGTCATCAATTGCTTTAGTAGGAATAATTTGTTGTTCCCGGTTTTTGAAGCATAAAGAGTCTCTAGCTTTTCCCACAATGATCTCGCATGTGTCTCGTTCACAATATGGTTGCGAACATTATCTTCAACCCATTATCGTATATATCCACATACTTGTTAGTGCTCGAAATCCCAATCTTCATCAAATATACTCTCGGGTTTATGAGCTGCAAAAATGGGTAGATGCATCTTCTTCACGAACAACAAATCTTTCATCTTGCTTCTCCAAACATTATAATTTCTCCCATTTAAACATACCATCTTGCTCATATTCGCCTCCATTCTGTAACAACCCGGATAAATAACCAAGGCTCTGATACCACTGTTAGGATCGAAAAAATCAGGTGTCATGCGGAACCTAGTAAAACAACACTTGCATGACGATAAATCAGATAACAAAAGAGAAATATATCAAAATAGGCACAAACATTTAACATGGTTCGGTCAATTGACCTACATCTATAGATGGGGATGAGCAATCCACTATATAAAAAGAGAGTACAAAATATCGAGAGAACAACCTCATGAAGAGGCAAACACAAGTGACGCGCTAACACTTGTCCCGTAAAATTCTCCCCCTAAACACGACTCTCAAACCCCATATGGCTACATTGTGGATGCTACTGACTGAGAAGGAATGATCCTCAATTCATAGAAGTCCAAATCTTTTCCTACAAGAAAAGGGACTAGCCAAATACGGAAAATTTATAATTTTCTTCTACATGAAGGAAAACTCAATTATGGTAAACATGTTGTCCTTTCTTTCATCCTTCAAGAGATAAGAAAACCAAATACGATAAGAAAATTAGGACAACACCTAGCAAAAGTTCCCTTATAAGGAAGATTATTATTTACTTCAGATACTATTTTTTAGAAAGAAAAGAAAAAATAAACCATTTATTCATGAAAAAGTATTTCAAAGAAGAGGGGAAATATGCTACGGAGAAGGAGAACGATGTAAAGTGAAATATACATTCAGCATTCACTTGTGGTTTTAGATATCATGTCAAAGCTGGAATGTAGAAGTTCTATATTTGCATTTTACGTCACACGTTAACAAGAAAATATTTCACTTGTTTGGTTAAAAAAATCAAGCCTACACATGAAAAGATTTTTAGATCATGAATAAAACTCCTATAATTTAAAAATTTCCCGACTTTTTAAAATGCTTAATTTTCTCTTGCTGCATACTTTGAAGCAGGGCTGCTCTAATGTTATATCATCAGTAAAGCTTGTGTCTTAGGTCCCAAATTTGGGGAGATCCATTATTTAGAAATAATAGGTTTATAGGTATTTAAAAAATAATATTTAGTACTTTTTATACAATAAAATCTTACCTAAGATTAACAATGTCTCAAAGAAGTTTTCAAGATTATAATTGATAAAATCTTACCTAAGATTAACAATGTCTCAAGATAGATTAAATTTGTTGGCTATATTATCAATTGAAAAGGAATTATTAGAGGAAATCGATTATAAAAAAATTATTAACAATTTTTAAAATCGAAAAGATAGAAAAACAGAGTTCAAATAAAAAAATATATATCATAACTTTCTTTTAAAAATTTAGGCCTCACATTAAACTTTGACTTTAGGTCATCCAATGTGTAGGGCTGTGCATTTGTATCGGATATCTGAAATCCGAACCGATCTGTTCAATTTCTGATTCCGAAGAGCGAAAGTCCTTCCACATGCAACTTTCGAACCATTATAGTTTGTACAATTACACTTAAAATTCAAAATCTTAAGAGCCCGTTTGGCCATGAAAAGTGTTTTACTTTTTTTTTGAAATCAGTGTTTGGCCATTAAATTTTCACTTAAAGATGAATTTTGAGATCTTTCAAAAATTTGAAAAATTCCAAAAAAATTATTTTTCAAAATTTTTACTCAGATCACTCGCAAAAATTCAAACATAATATAAAATTATATTCATTTCCAAACACAACTTTAATTTTCATATGTCATTTTTTCACTTGAAAAAAAACTTCACTTTTTTTCGAAATTTTACACTTCTTTTGTCCAAACGCCCACTTAATTTGTCTTTGTGAGGTTAATCTCCTTATTCCTTAATGCACTTTTCTTTCAAAACAAAAGGAAGGGTTCAATTTAGGCTCTTCCTTACTGTTTTTTTTTTTTTTTTCCCTTTCTTTTTTGTAGAAGGGCGCTGAGATATATGTTTCTTATTTGGGAGTTGGGATTTGGCAAGACCATCAAAATTTCCAATTTCATTAGGTATCTCTCTTTAGATGATTGGTTCTTTTTAATGACCCTAGCATTATTATAGCTGCTTAAAGTACCAATAATTGAAGG